>NC_064641.1:669883262-670186292 GCF_023864345.2 Schistocerca serialis cubense | reverse complement strand
TTAAGGAAAGGCAAATCTACATTTACAACATTTGTACACTTAGAGAAAGTTATGGACAATGTTGGCTGGAATACACATTAGGAATTCTGAAGGTTGCACGGCTAAAATACAGGGAGCTAAAGGCTGTGTAAACTTTTGCTGAAACCAGACAGAAGTCGAAGAGCACTAAAGGGAAGCAGTGGTTGAGACATGGTTGTAAGCTTTTCCCGGTTTTATTCAGTCTGTACATTGAGCAATCAGTAAAGGAAACCAAAGAAAAATTTGGAGTAGGAATTGAAGGTCAGCCAGAAGGAATAAAATCTTTGAGGTTTGCCGATGCCATTGTAATTTTGTCACAGACAACAGAGAACTTGGAAAAGCAATTGAACGGAATAGACAGTGTCTTGAAAGCGGGCTGAACACAACAAGAATAAAGGAATGTGATCGAATTAAATCAGGTGACGCTGAACGAATTAGATTAGAGAACGATACACTTAAAGTTGTTTTTGTTGTGGTCTTCAGTCCGAACAATGGTTTGATGCCACTCTCCATGCTACTCTACCTTCTACCAGCATCTTCATCTCCAAATAAGTACTGCTACCTACATCTTTCTGAATCTGCGTACTGTGTTCATCTCTTGGTCTCCATCTACGATTTTTACCACCCACCTTTCCCTCCAATACTAAATTGGCGATCCCTTGATGTCTCAGAATGTGCACTATCAACCGATCCCTTCTTTTGGTTAAATTGTGCTACAAATTCATTCTCTCCCCAGTTCTATTCAGTACCTCTTCATTAGTTATCTGATCGATTCATCTAATCTTCAGCATTGTTCTGTAGCACCACATTTCGAAAGCTTCTATTCTCTTTCTATCCAAACTGTTTGTCGTTCGTGTTTCACTTCCACATATGGCTACACTCCAGACAAATACCTTCAGAAAAGACTTCCAGACATTTAAATCTATATTCGATGTTAACAATTTTCTCTTCTTCACAAATGATTTTCTTGTCATCGCAGTCTAAATTTATATCCTCTCTAATTCGGCAATGATCAGTTATTTTGCTGCCCAAATAACAAAACTCATCAACTATTTTAAGTGTCTCGTTTCCTAATCTAGTTCCATTAACAGCAGTAGACTTACTCTGCTTCATTCCTAAAGTTATCTTCCATTCAGAAAGCTATTGCACTCAGTGACTATAATATTAACTTGTAAATTATAGATTGCAGCGATCAGTCGTCCTTTTTTAAAAATTTTATTGTGCAGATCTAGATTTCGTCTAGAAGCTAGCCATTCTCAATACACTATTACTTTCGCTCAATGCCTGTGGGTCGGGCTTCAATCCATTGTCCTTGTTATCTTTTTGCTGATGTTGATCTAATATCCTCCTATTAAGACACTATCCATTCCGTTCAGGTGCTCTTCCAAGTCCTTTGCTGTCTCTGACAGAATTACAACGTCGTCGGTCAACTTCAGAGTTTTTATTTCTTCTCCCTGAACTTAAGTTCCTACTACAAACTATTATTGGTTTCCTGCTTTACTGCTTGTTCAATACACGTATTGAATAACATCGGGGATAGGCTTCAACCCTGTCTCACTCCCTCCTCAACAACTGCTTCCCTTTCATTCCCTCGACTCTTACCACTGCCGTCTGGTTTCTGTTCAAATTGTAAATAGCCTTTCGCACCCTTTATTTTAACCCTGCTGCCTTAGAGTTTCAAAGAGAGCATTCCAGTGAATATTGTCAAAAGCTTTCTCTAAATCTGCAAAAGCTAGAAATGTAGGTTCGACTTTCCTTAACCCATCTTGTAACATAGTCGTATGCTCAGTATTTGCCCTGCGCGTTGTACATTTCTACGGAATCCAAACTGATCTTCCTCTTGGTCAACCTGACTAAAAACAAGCGTATATAGAGATGGATACAGTAAGCAGATTCAGACGGATGGAAGTTGCAGTATTTATTCGGAGATGAAGAGGCCTGTACAGGATAGATTACCACGGAGAGCAACATCAAACCAATCTTCGGACTGAAGAGCACAACAAAAACAACAACAACTTAATGAATTACCTTTTACACGTCTAATAGGACTACAATATGAGGTGCGGTTGAACGCAAATTAGAGGTACTTTGATTTGTAACAGCAATATGATGAGACATACTGCACCTATCCCAATAAGAGGATTGGTCGATATGACGCATCGCTCGTAAATTTAGACGATTAACACAGATTATTCAGAACTACGACTATGGACTAAACGGATTGTTAATACCATTTCATTTTCAGGTAGTATTCATCATTACACTATCTGTAGTATGGCAAAGAGGGCTTTACGAATATTCCACAGTCGTCATACGCAGTACAAATATGAATAGATTTGCCTATATTACTGGTGTTATTTTGTTTGTTTTAACTTCGTATCGACAGACCACAGGACGATATGTTTACCCATTCAACTCTATGGCGCATTGGATACACGCCCTGCAGTATTATCTCTATCGTGCTCCCCTTTGCAAAAAAAGTTTGCAGATATCACAAATAGTGTTGAAATGGTACGGCGCGATGTCCGATAACCGCGGCAGCCCAGTACTATTTCTACGTGACACCGCTACAAGCATTCCCAGAAGCCACCGCGCCGCATTTGTATTTGAAATACACGGTTGTTAGTTTGAACGATTCCTTTGCAAACATGAAACATACTTTCGCAGTATGTGTTCGAAAACATACCAGTCGTAACTCTGTTGTACAAATCCTATTGTTTGGACCTCGTCAGTACATTTCGGTATCTAATAAGAAGAAATATGGATTACACACATGATTTTCAGGGACCAGTGACTAATATTGGGCTGCAAAAGAAAAGCCGTGAACAGAATGACTGTAAAACACAATAACCGACGTGCAGAAAACAGACATATCTAGTAGCAACATTCGAAGGTCGCACATGGCATATATTTAAATGAAGCACATGCACGTGACTTAGTTAACTCTCCTCTAACACTACTTCCGTTAGTATTTACATGCACTTCTTTGTTCCAGTCGTTCTTCGTGCAGCGGAAAATTTTACTGTGTTTCTAAATAATGCAACTTTCCACAGGAGTCGTTGTTGTTGTGGTCTTCAGTCCTGAGACTGGTTTGATGCAGCTCTCCATGCTACTCTATCCTGTGCAAGCTTCTTCATCTCCCAGTACCTTCTGCAACCTACATCCTTCTGAGTCTGTTTGGTGTATTCATCTCTTGGTCTCCCTCTACGATTTTTACCCTCCACGCTGCCCTCCAATACTAAATGGGTGATCCCTTGATGCCTCAGAACATGTCCTATCAACCGATCCCTTCGTCTAGTCAAGTTGTGCCACAAACTTCTCTTCTCCCCAATCCTATTCAACACCTCCTCATTAGTTATGTGATCTACCTATCTAATCTTCAGCATTCTTCTGTAGCACCACATTTCGAAAGCTTCTATTCTCTTCTTGTCTAAACTATTTACGTCCATGTTTCACTTCCATACATGGCTACACTCCATACAAATACTTTGAGAAACCTTTCTGACACTTAAATCAATACTCGATGTTAACAAATTTCTCTTCTTCAGAAACGCTTTCCTTTCCATTGTCTGCCTACATTTTATATCCTCTCTACTTCGATCATCAACAGTTATTTTGCTCCCCAAATAGCAAAACTCCTTTACTACTTTAAGTGTCTCATTTCCTAATCTAATACCTTCAGCATCACCCGACTTAATTCGACTACATTCCATTATCGTCGTTTTGCTTTTGTTGATGTCCACAGGAGTCATCGCTAAAACTTAACTAAACATTTCATCTTTCAAGGGCACAACAACGAGCTACACGTAACAGAATACTGTACACACATTTCGTCAATTGCTGCTTTCAAACAGGTAAGTGAGAAAAACATTCCTCTGCTTGTAATCGAGATAACTACTTCATGTAAGCCAAACAATTCTAATACATCAAAATACAAACCATCTAGGATGTAAAGCAGCTGTGCAGCTTAACGAAAAAAACTACTGCCGACTTGCAAATTGGAAGTATTATAATCGCTAGTATTACGGTGAACCTGAGAGGCTCTAGTCACCTTTTTAAAAGACATCATTGTGACCTTCGGCTGTTCAAAATAGTTAATATTAAAGTACACGCTTGCCATTTTGGCATTAGTGAGTCACTCAAAATCTCGTGGTTTAGCCAAAGTCAAAATTTAAACACCTAAAGTATTAGGTGTATTAATTCGGTTCCACCGTTTTGCATTAGATGCCAGTAACGGCAAGTGGTAAGTCGTAAGTGTACATTGCTCTCTATGACTCCTACCTTTTGCTATCAATGCCACTTTCACTGAGATAAACAAGTGTAAAGTTCTATCCGATCATGGATCTGCTCAAAAGATGCCCAGTCCTCCCGCCATGAGATTCGTATGTTGCTCAGAAGATGAGAGATTTGAATCCCAAGTTTTTCGCAATAAGGCCTCGACTTCGAGAAAAAGCGACGGAAGCAAAATCTTAGATCTAATATGAATTCTTGTCACTATGGTGTCTGAAAATGGCCACAGGTCGAATTTGCACTCGATGCTTTATAAATACACAGTTTCAACAAATGAAGTTCAAAATGATGTATTTTAAATAGTTTTATTTCACTTTGAACTCGACCCAAGAAAAGACAATCAACTCTAGTTAGCATTCAGCTGCTGCGCTGAGCACCACAAAGTACAAACCAACGAAATTTTAGGATCTACCTGACAGATTATGTGTGAGCAGCTGACCTAAGTCGAACCCGGAACCTGTAATTCGGGAGAAAATCCAAGTGGGTAACCCAGGCTTTACCGACTACACGGATTCCAGAATGAATATTTCACTGTGTAGAGGACTGCGCAGTGACACCCTTTCCAAATACAAATACACTCGTCTTGGACGCCTACGTAAATTTTTATTTATCCCCTCATAAGGCGTTTCAGGATCACTCCCTCATCAGATCTGTTAAAATCAATACATAGTATTCTTCTTGTCATATTAAAACTGTGTGTCGGACCGAGACTCGAACCTTTGCCTTTCGCGGGCAAGTGCTCTACCGTTTTTTTTTTTTCGTTTTTGTTCGTTGCATTTGCTTGGTGCGAATGTCCCAGGACACTCGTTGAACGGTTGACTCAGTTTTTAACAGAGAGCAGCTAACCCTCTGACCGAACACACTGAGCTACCGTGCCGGCATCATCTGAGCCACCCAAACACGACTCACGCCCCATCCTCACAGCTTTAGTTCTGCCAGTACTTCGTCTCCCCTACCTTCCAAACTTCACAGTAGCTCTCCTGCGAAACTTGCAGAACTAGAACTCCTGGAAGAAAGGATATTGCGGACACTGGCTTTTCCACAGCCTGGGGGATGTTTCCAGAATGAAATTTTCACTCTGCAGCGGAGTGTTCGCTGAAATGAATCTTCCTCGCTGATTAAAACTGTGTGCCGGACCGGACATAGTATCTACTACACCCTCCCATTTCTTAACAAGAGGGATGCGACTTATTATTCATTTTAACAGATCTGAGGGAGGTTTATTGCGAAAGGCCTCGTAATATGATAAAAAAAATTGATGATCGAGACCAGTGTACCACCAAAGATCGTAGTATATCTACAGAGAGACTTTTTGTCTAAAACGATAAGGTATCATATCTTTCAGTATTGGTAAATAGAACGGTAAACTGGAGAGCTTCTGTGATGTGTGGAATAGGAGAAATTGGTACCAGTAAGACTAAAGCTGTGAGGGAGGTTACTGAGGTGCGCCCAGGTAGCTTACTCGGTAATACCGTTGCTCAGAAAAGGAAAGTTGCAGTTTCCGCTCTCGGGCCGGCTTACAGTAGCAATACACGAGGAGGTTACAAAACTGCGCACACTGCGGTGCCGAGGGTAATGTTGGCAATACATGATTATTCCTACACCCTCATTCATGATAGTTCGTAAAACACATGGAGTGTTCTTACACGATAATTTCGTCTCGGAGTAAGATGACTGTTGAGTTATTTTTACCTGTTTGTCAGATCGATGTCTTCTGACGCCAGCAACTGTCAAGTGAGTAGGTGTACGGGTCACCAGTTACCACGCGAGGGCCTACCGTCTAGGAAAGGCTGTAAGAAAACTCACGACATATTCATAGCAATTGGCCCCCTTAAAAAAGCGCTCGATAATGTAATATGGCGCAAGACGTTAGAAATATTTGAGAAAATGGGTGTAAATCATAGGGAATGAAGAATAATGCACAATATGTACAGTATCAAAGTGTCAAAAATAATAATGGAAGGCCAAGAAAGAAAGGAATGAGACAGGAAAGTAGTCTTTCACTCCAACTGTTCAAACTACAAATCGAAAAACCACAATGGAAACAAAAACAAAATTCAAATATTTAAGACTGCGATTTACATTCAGGCCTAGAAAACGATACGATTCGCTGATCACATTGATATCCTAGGTGTCAGTGAGGAAGAATCGCAAGTTCTATTAATTGGATTGCATAGTCTAATAAGGACAGAACATAGTTTGCGAGAAAACGAAAGAAATACTGAAGTAATGAAGTAGCAGCAGAAATGAGATTAGTGATCAACTTAGCCTCAACATAGGGGAACAGGAATCAGACGAAGTGAAAGAACTCTGCTACTTTAGAAGCTAATTGGATGGCGGACAAAGTAGGAGGACATAAAAGCAGACTAGCATGGGGAAAAGGGCATTCATGTTCAGTTGTAGTCTAATAGTATCACACTTCGGCCATAATTTTAGGAAGAAATTTCTGAGAATGTGAATATGGAGCACAGCACGGTATGGCAATGAATCACTGGCTCTGTAAAAATTGCAGAAGAAGAAGATCAAAACGTTGGAGATGTGGTGCTATAGAAGGATGTTGAAAATTAGGTGGACTGATAAGAAATGGGGAAGCTAACTTCAGAGGGAGTTCATGGCTGTGTTGCATAGAGCTATATGACAGTTTGCGACTATATCGATACAAAACATACGCGGAATGTAATACCCAAAGGTACTCTGGACGAATAAATATTATACTACAGTATATTCAAAAATTTAATGTACATGAATGACGGCCTATTATGGCACAGGAATCCGAAGAACGGTTCATTACAGACTGTTAAATAAATACTTTGTCTTCAAGTTTTTAATAGCGTGGTTGGATTGTCCATTACGACAGATTATTGTTGCCATATTAGAGAGTTTAAAATGTGATAATAACCAGAATAACAACAAATTACTATCGTCATCTTCCCAAATAGATGTGAGAGAGTAGAAAACCATGTTTTGGGTGTTTGTTTGTATAGTATGTGAATGGCTGCTACTTGTCCAGTCATTTCTTTACAGAATGATACCTATTTCGCCCATGCATCAGTTTTACAAAGTGTGTAGTGGAACTTAAGACACACACACACACACACACACACACACACACACACACACGCACACAAACACACACGTTTTGTGTTCATAACGCCCCTCTATAAAAACGAGATAGTCTAGCTGTTGGACGGATCTCTAATTCTTGTTTAACAGACACTCTGTGTTTGAAAAATGCGTGGATTTTACAATATTGTGAAGTTTATATTGCTTAATTTGTCACTGAAACGTGTACTGTTCGTTACATGAATGACTGCAATGTAAAACCTATTTTGTCCAAATGGAGTCGAGGTGTACTGAACGGTAAGACTGACTGCCGACGTCACAGTTATGATTAATCGGCATCAATAATGTGTTATGCGTAGCATTTGTCGAATATTTCTGCAGCTATACTGAAATATTGGTGAAAGTTATTGATGTTGAGCGTGATAGGGACAATATTTGTGGGGACATATTTATACAATGGACATGAAGTTAATTATCTAAGTGTATTTCCTCGTTCTTAGTTACAAATTCGCAATCGTTTTAAAGACACGAGCCCCGAAAGGTTTGTACCCGTATCGAAAAAAGCTTTGAAACACTTCTGCTAATAGTGCTTTGTCTGTTTTCCAAGCATGTGCAAGAACTTTATGGAGGCTGGTGCGAATACTGCGCAGTACATACAATCGTCACCACATAACACTCAACAATAACGACGAAGCTCTGAACTGCAACAACAACTGCAGCCGTTAAAGTCGTTACACGACTTCCCAACGGCTATACAAATGCATTCAAGCACTGCTCGGGGGACAAAGGGAGGAGGCAATCAAGGAGAATGTTCTGCTCTCTCTCTCTCTCTCTCTCTCTCTCTCTCTGCATGAAGCGGACGATGCATTCAGTGTGAGAACAAAAACACAGCGTTTACACAAAGTTAGTTCCTTGCATGGAGTATGCTTACATTCCATCTGAAACGGTCACGGCCTTTGTCTTCAGCACATGGCAGCAATAATGGCTAAATCTCCGGAAACTAAAATATTTATTTAATATCGCGTTTCAAGAAGTCAACATTCACCTGGAAGGAAGAAAGAGACGTCAATAAACCGACCAAAAGCTTAAAATTATTAGAAAAAAAGGGAATTTTAAATTATTGATTCAGATCCATAAATTAATGTCGTCCTTCGCGATTTTCAGACTTTGTGTGAAAACTAATCTTCTACACCAGACAAGTCGCTCAGCCGTAGATACTTAGAATTACCTTTGCGGAGCAATGGTGGGTCTCTATTAGTATTATTTGAGTGCCCACATTCAGTACTAAATACAGCAATAACCACACTGAAGCTTAGGTTTTTATGTTGGTAACGCCATGAAGCGCTCTATATGAAAATCACTGACTGTGCTGTGTGCAGTCTATGGCTAGTTTGCATTGTTGGAATTTGCTATTGTAGCGTTGGGCAGTTGGATGTGAACAGCGCATAGCGTTGCGCAGTTGAAGGTGAGCCACCAGCAGTGGTGGATGTGGGGAGAGAAATGGCAGAATTTTGAGAGCGGACGATCTGGACGTGTGTCCATCAGAAAGAGAAATTTGTAATATTGGATATCATGAACTGATATATATATTATGACTTTTGAACACTATTAAGGTAAATACATTGTTTGTTCTCTATCAAAATCTTTCATTTGTAACTATGCCTATCAGTAGTTAGTGCCTTCAGTAGTTTGAATCTTTTATTTAGCTGGCAGTAGTGGCGTTCGCTGTATTGCAGTAGTTCGAGTAATGAAGATTTTTGTGAGATAAGTGATTCATGAAAGGTATAGGTTATTGTTAGTCAGGGCCATTCTTTTGTAGGGATTTTTGAAAGTCAGATTGCGTTGTGCTACAAATATTGTGCGTCAGTTTAGTGTTGATCAGAATAAGTAAAGAGAGAAATGTCTGAGTACGTTCAGTTCTGCTCAGCTGTTTGAAAATCAAATTATGTAAGAGGTTTATCAGCAAAGTCGTTCACAAATTTTCCGAAGGGGACGTTGCAAAGCATATGGAATACTAAATGCGACATCGTCTTTCGTTCTAACAAGGGTCTTTGTGTGATTTCCTGTGTTTCCAAGAGCTTACAGTATTTCGTATAATGTACCGTATTATATGTTAACCGGAGGCCAAAAAACTATGGAGAGGCTCCGTCCCCGCCGTAGCCGCAGTGGTCCACAACCCCACGACGACTACCGCAGTCCACTTCACCCCTCCGCCGCCCCACACCGAACCACTCTTTCAGGGCTATTGTGCGGTTCGGTCCCCGGTGGACGCCCCAGGGAACGTCTCACACCAGACGAGTGTAGCCCCCATGTTTGCGTGGTAGAGTAATGGTGGTGTACGCGTACGTGGAGAACTTGTTTGTGCAGGAATCGCCGACATAGTGTAACTGAGGCGGAATAAGGGAAACCAGTCCGTACTCGCCGAGGCAGATGGAAAACAGCCTAAAAACCATCAAAGACTGGCCGGCTCACCGGATCTCGACACAAGTCCGCCGGATGGATTGGTGCCCAGGACCAGGCGCTCCTCCCCTCCCGGAAAGCCGTGCGTTAGACCGCACGGCTAACTGGGTCGGCATATTTTGTATATACTAAATGATTCCTTATGTGCCAACAATTCTTTCTTCGAGTTCATAGCAAGTGGACTATATTTGTGGACAATGTCTCCAAAAGGAACTCAGAACTTGGGATAATATATGAAAAAGCGTGCACATGCAGTTTTTCTCAGATGATGAGTCGTATTATTGGAACCTAGGCCACGATGTAAGCTCAACAGTAAGTAGATGTAATGCGAAGCAACTTGGCTTGTACCGTCGTAGCGCGGGATTAGCCGAGCGGCCTGGGACGCTGCAGTCATGGACAATGCAGCTGGTCCCGGCGGAGGTTCGACTCCTCCCTCGGGTATGGGTGTGTGTGTTTGTCCTTAGGATAATTTAGGTTAAGTAGTGTGTAAACTTAGATACTAAGCAGTTAAGTTCCATAAGATTTCACACACATTTAACATTTTTTTTTTTTTTTTTTTTTTTTTTTTTTTACCAAGATGGAAGCAGGCGAGTAACGTCGTAAGACCCTCAATTGATCGAAGACAGACGTCAGTATGAAGCATGTCAACGAGAGATAAAACTAGCAGCCTATGATTCTGAACAGTTCACCTGTTTCTTACACCAAAGACCGAATACCTAAACTTCTTTTAAGGAAGTTGATTCCTTTTTCACTGTTTCAAAACGGTATGAGATTTATAGTCTGCAACGAATTTCGCTAACGTATTTATGTTAAACTCAAAATATTGCTGAATAAGAATATCACGCATGACGAATGTTTACACAGACATCTCTGTGAAATTGATGTTAAAATAGTAAATGATACTTTATACAGAGATAAAACGTCAAAAATTCCAAATTTGTGAATTGTTTGGAACGCTTTCAGTCATGTGGTAAATGCGACTAAAGCATTACGAAGAAGACAAATGTTTGGCTAGGGGGAACTCGTTTTCATCATATTGGCAGACTTTGTAAATTTTCAGGAGGAGCAATTATTTTCAGTACAGAGCTGTCTTCCAGAGGTGATGTACTGTTGTAGATATACGGATCACGTATTTGTACTGTTTAATGACGATAATGAAGAGCTATGTAGGTTACTTAGGCTATGCAGTAATTTATACTAAACACAGTGTATTGTATTGTACGGAACTAGTGACCTAGAAACGACGGAGAGGCTTGGTCCCTGCCGTAGCCCGCAGTGGTTCACAAACCCACAACAGGCTACAGCAGTCCACTCACCCTCCCGTCGCCCCACACTGAACGGTGGGTTACTGTGCGTGCAGTGTATTTTGGAAGCCTAGTCACAACTCCACCGTGGTGTCAAATGGTCACTGTGCTTCTCACCGTGGAGTGGTAATTTGTGATACTGATATTTTCTTTTTCATTTTATTTTGTTCCTCGCAATGATAAACTATTAATTACTAACAAGGGAACCTCCCCATCGCACCCCCCTCACATTTAGTTATAAGTTGGCACAGTAGATAGGCCTTGAAAAAGTGAACACAGATCAATCGAGAAAACAGGAAGAAGTTGTGTGGAACCATGAAAAAATAAGCAAAATATACAAACTGAGTAGTCCATGCCCATGATAAGCAACATTTAGTTAACTACGCGTGCAGGAGCACCGTGGTCCCGTGGTTAGCGTGAGCAGCTGCAGAACGAGAGGTCCTTGGTTCAAGTATTCCCTTGAGCAAAGATTTTAATTTTTTATTTTCAATTTATGTGACAAACTCTTACGTTTTCATCACTTTTTTGGGAGTGATTATCACATTCACAAGAAAACCAAAATCGGACAAGGTAGAAGGATCTTTTTACCCATTCGGCAAGTGTGCAAGTTAGGTGGATCGACAACATATTCCTGTCATGTAACGCACACGCCGTCACCAGTGTCGTATAGAATACATCAGACGTGTTTTCCTGTGGAGGAATCGGTTGACCTATGACCTTGCGATCAAATGTTTTCGGTTCCCATTGGAGAGGCACGTCCTTTCGTCTACTAATCGCACGGTTTTGCGGTGCGGTCGCAAAACACAGACACTAAACTTATTACAGTGAACAGAGACGTCAATGAACGAACGGACAGATCATTACTTTGCGAAAATAAAGAAATTAAACTTTTCGCTCGAGGGCAGACTTGAACCAAGGACCTCTCGCTCCGCAGCTGCTCACGCTAACCACAGGACCACGGCGCTCTTGTGCCCACGTTGTCCTTGACGTTGCATATGTTACCCATGGACTACTCAGTTTGTATATTTTGCTTATTTTTTCATAGTTCCACACAACTTCTTCCTGTTTTCTCGATTGATCTGTGTTCAGTTTTTCAAGGCCTATCCATTGTGCCAAATTATACCTAAATCTGAGGGGGGTGCGATGGGGAGGTTCCTTTGTAAGTTTAAAAACATTGAAACAGCTCAAATTACATACATAGTGTTAATAAACCAAATTTATTTACGAATACTACCATTGTAAGTCAAAGGGTTATAATGGTTCAAATGGCTCTGAGCACTATGGGACTTAACATCTATGGTCATCAGTCCCCTAGAACTTAGAACTACTTAAACCTAACTAACCTAAGGACAGCACACAACACCCAGCCATCACGAGGCAGAGAAAATCCCTGATCCCGCCGGGAATCGAACCCGGGAACCCGTGCGTGGGAAGCGAGAACGCTACCGCGCGACCACCAAAGAGTTATAGTTCACCCCGTTGTGGAGTACTGGTATAACTTTTAAATTGTAGATTGCAGCATTCAGTCGTCCTTGCTTAGAATTTATTATGCAGATCTAGATTTCAGCTAGAAAGTAGCCATTCTCAGTGCAGTATTATTTTCGCTCAAACCATGTAAATCCCTGTTAATCGGGCT
The DNA here is from genome assembly GCF_023864345.2 of Schistocerca serialis cubense. Lineage (NCBI taxonomy): Eukaryota > Metazoa > Arthropoda > Insecta > Orthoptera > Acrididae > Schistocerca > Schistocerca serialis. Next base: position 670,173,521 of record NC_064641.1, on the reverse strand, counting down.
TCAGCCACAGTTCATTGAATACTAGTAGTATTCGGTGGACTGTGTGTGAAGCCCGATTAACAGGTACTTACATGCTTTGAGCGAAAATAATAGTGCATTGAGAATGGCCAGCTTCTATCTGAAATCTATATCTGCATAATAAAATTTAAGTTAGGACCACTGACTGCTGCAATCTATAATTTACAAGTCAATATAACGATCGCTGAGTGCAACCGCTTTCCAAATGGAAGAAAACCTGATAATAGTATAATATTGTATAAGCCGCCGTTGGCAGTTTATCACATTTGACATCATGTACGGGAGGCGGTAAAATAAGCAAAGATGAGAGATAACTCCGCAGTTCACACAAGTCATCCGCTTGCACAACGACAAACGGGACAATTCTGCGTGGTTTTTACACGGTTGACACAGTCCTGTCATTGCCTCACTTGAGCCACAAACGCTTTTGGCTATTCTTAAAGGTTACTGTAAAAAAAAGGAGGAGGTGCAGGGGAGGCATGTTGCGAACGATACTTTAATAGAAAAACTGATATTTCTAAAATCAGATGTGACTCGTGATACTGTAGTGAGGATTCAGAAGAAAACAAAGGAACACAGCTGTGGCCAGAATATAAACTGCGGCTCTCTTTGTCCTGTCATCCATTATTATCACCTTACTGCTCGGAATGCCTGGCCTGAGAAGAACTGAGAAAATGTGGAATTTGTTCAGATAACTGTAGAGATTCTGGAACTGTCAGATAACGGTACAGTTAAAAAACTGAAGGTGGAAAGGAGCCTTAACAAACAAAAACCGTAAAATAAATTACATACACTTTCGTTACATTGATTCACTTGATGTAACGAGATGTCTTCCACCTTGTAATTGAAAACACAACCTCTCATTTGACTGCACATCGGTCATTTTCTTCACCTGTGCTACCAGTCATAAATTTTCTGTGTAGCTTCATTTTATGGCAAGATACAGTTTCAGCTTACACCTGTCTTTAACAGGTATTATGCATTTATATCTTAATCAGTATAATTTCTTTGGTCAAACGCAAAGCGAAAACAAGACTCCCCAAAAATTACACCATTTATTTCTGTTCGAATACTCATAGATATAAGTAGAGAGGAAAATAGAAACACAAGGTATCAGATTGTGCTGGATGAAGTCTAGCTTTGCAGAGAAAGATTTAATTTCTTGAAATAAATAAAGGTAATAAAGAAAAACTTAATTAATGGTTCGAGGGAAAACTAAAATATTTCGCGAACTGCTTCTGCTAGTTACGTAAATAAAGTGCCAGAAATTGTCAAACCACAGTACAAATTGGAACCCCTTGCTTTCTTTTGATGTATACAGGGTATTCGGAAACTCCAGTTACAAATTTCTCTGACAGTGGAATACATGTACCGGAGCCGGCCGTGGTGGACGTGCGGTTCTAGGCGCTCCAGTCCGGAGCCGCGTTGCTGCTACGGTCGCAGGTTCGAATCCTGCCTCTGGCATGGGTGTGTGTGATGTCCTTAGGTTAGTTATGTTTAAGTAGTTCTAAGTTCTAGGGGACTGATGACCACAGCAGTTGAGTCCCATAATGCTCAGAGCCATTTGAACATTTACCGGTATTGTTATTGGTAAGATTGCAGGGTACGGAAGGCAGGGTTCTAGCTATGCGCACTTTTCATCTTCGCTAGTGCGAAACACATATCCTCTATCGAACAAGTACTCATAGCTCGGTCAGGCATGCATGTTAGAGCCCTTATTTACTAGATTTTTTTTTGTTCCATACTACCATCTCTGAAAGTTGCCTACCCTACAGTCTTAGCAACAACTCTACTGGTACTTGTATTCGAGTGTCAGATGTAAGAACGGTGCTCGCTTATAATTTTCAAGTCTTTCGTCCCGGTACAGGGATCCTTACCTCAAATTGATACATTTATCCTTCTCCATCACCCTTCAAAGTTTGTGACATTATGACGGAATAACCTTGTATATACGTACATTTACAGGAGCCGGCGCCTATAAATTTGACGCTCTCTATCGTCGTTGGATGACGTTTCCGGACGTGGGTTACTTTTCTAAATATTATGTACTCATTCCCATCTAAACGTCATGGAAGTTGGTAACGGGAACACGTTGCGCACTCTTAACAAAAATAGAACACAGATAGATATTTAAATTTCTTTTTAACAAAGCTTGAAAAGAAAGACAAAATTGAGAACATTATTTTGAAATTATTTGTCTCAGAATAAGAAATAAAATAAATCACAGAAACATTCGATGCGCCTTTGAATGGTGCTGTAAATCATGTACATTAAATGTGATGCCAATGGAGAACTTAACGTTCAGTTTTTAATTAATGTAGAATTTTAAAGAGTATTAGAAAATAAGAGTACTACCTATAAGATGTATGCGAGGTTGAATTACACTCAGTTGTCTCCTTACTAAAGCATTAGGATCTCACCCTATGGACATGATTTAGAGCATCATTAAAAGATACATCATACGATTCTCTATTTTATTTACAAGTTTTAAACAAGTGATTTCACAAAGCAATCGACTACGCTGTCAATGTTCTTTAATTATAGACCTCATTTTGATTCGTACAAGTGCCTTTGTTTCTGTAATGCGTAGGTCATTTTTCTGTCCTAGTACGCTTAGCACAACTCTGTGAAGTTCACTGAAAAATCAATATAAAACACTGTTGGTTGCTTTATTTCTTTATGTGTTTGTATTTGAGCCCACAGCCACAGAGATCACCCACCATTACTGTTCTGTTGTGGTCCTTAGTCCAAGGACTTCGATGCATTTCTCCATGCTAGTCCATCCTGCAGAGCTACAGTAACCTTCATGCATTTGAAATTAGTTGCTGTATTCGAGCCTTCGCCTCCTGCTACATTATCCCCACAAATCCCTCCATTAGCAGTTTGTCAGGATGTTTCTCAGCAACTGATCCCTTCACTTAGTCAACTTCTGCCACAATATCTTTCTCCCTCAATTCCATTCAGTACCTTCACATTAGCTGTTCGATCTAACTACCTAATAATCAGCATTCTACTGCAGCACCCCATTTCAGAGGCATTTATTCTCTTCTTGTCTGAACTGATTATCGTCGACGTTTCACTCCTATATAAAGCACTGCGATTGGCGGTGTGACACGGCACACTTGTGTGCCGCAACAAAGCGAAGGGCGTGAGGTGAACATTTACATGTTACTGTAACAAATTAAGGGATTTCAAAATTAGACATGCCACCAATTTTTATATTCCTAAATAAATTAATGTAATTTACTTCTTTTGATTACAAGTAAGACGGTGCTTGTTTATTGTTTAATTATATAGTACATGCTGATAACTATTATATTTTGATACAAATTAAACTTAATTTAGTTACTCGTTATTGTTGTACTTTGCTTAAGTTAATCGTTCTCTCGCCTGTACCACTGCACTGGCTATGCCGCAAGGGTGAGAAGACTTTGTAACATCGCATGTTTTGTGCACGGCACGCTGTAAGCGTTTTTCCATTAAATTTCGGGGAGTAGCAAAAAAGTCCTTCTCTTATTATTTTATTGCCTTATTTTGATATTTATTCCAGCCTATTGCCACTCCTTAGACTTTATTCCTCATTTCATTCACCGTCAGAGGACCCACACATTGTTAGACAACAGTACAATATTTCAGTTCAACAGCGCTGTTGTTGCCCCATCCTGGTCTTCCTACTGTTTCGGTACTTCAGTTCAGTTCCATCAGAGCTGTGCTCTGCAGAAGTGCGAATACTTTGATTCCCACACCGCTATTTTCCATTACAGTGTTGGTACATTATTTGGCGGTGAAACTATCGAGGCCAAAGAATGGAATAGAAAGTAGCACAAAGGCAATATAGCGATAATTAATTACTGTAAGGTTTTTTTGTGTTGTAACAGAACATGCCCAGCGTCAGAATAGGTTGTGTGTGGTGAAAAGGTCAGTAATGCTGCTACGTTTTGCCGGCCGCGGTGACCGAGCGGTTCTAGGCGCTACAATCTGGAAATGCGCGACCGCTACGGTCGCAGGCTCGAATCCTGCCTCGGGCATGGATGTGTTTGATGTCCTTAGGTTAGTTAGGTTTAAGTAGTTCGAAGTTCTAGGGACTGATGACCTCAGATGTTAGTTCCCATAGTCCTCAGTGCCATTTTGCTATGTTACCCTGTAATTTGAAACGAGATCTGTCAATAAATATTGGAACAGAATAAAAAACAAGCAAAGGTCATTACTATGTCGGATCGTACCTACATCACCACCTGCATCAAAATGCATTAAAATCAATATCAATATCAGTCATTCGCAAAAAATAAATAAATCTAGTCATAAGGTAGTCGAGATTGTCGTAAAGGCCAGAAAACCACACGCAATAACAGAAACGTTGTTAATGCAGTCTCTGACACAACTGCAGTGTCATTAGCAAAACTTTAAAGTTTTTATTTCTTCTCCCCGAAAGTTAACTTCCATTCCTAATTTCTCCTTGGATTCCGTTTCTGCTTGCTCAATTTACATACTGAAATCTCCGGGCATTGGATAAAGCTCTGCGTCACACCCTTCTTAGTAACTGCTTCTTTTTCACACCCTTTGACTCTTGCGACTGATGTCTGGATGCTACACAAATTCTACAAAATCTTTCGCTCCCTACATCTTATCCTAGTATCCTGAGTATTTCCATGGGTAATTGCAGTCAACCTTGTCAAAGGCTTTCTGGAAATTCACAAATGCTGTAAACAGACAAGCACTAGTCTTTCTTTCTTTCGCTTGGGCCTTTTTCGCGCAGGGACTCAGGGTCGGCATGGTTAATCGTATTTGGCAATGTTAGATTAAGGGGTGGCCGGATGCTCTTCCTGCCACCACCACCCCGTACCCCTCGGGACGGAATTAGTGTACCCCAACTGTCTGTGACTAGTGTAATCCATGGAATAATGTGAAAGTGTTCGGGTGTCTGCGAGCTGTGGAACTGAGGCGGGACATGGGGACCAGCACGGTATTCACCTAAGGGGATGTGGAAAACCGCCTGAAAACCACATCCAGGCTGGCCAGCACACCGACCGTCGTTGTTAGTCCGCCAGGCGGATTCGATCCAGGGCCGGCGCACCTACCCGAGTCCACGAAGCAGTGCATTAGCGCTCTCGGCTAGCGTGGCGGATGAGACAAGCACTATAGTTCCATTCTTTTATCTTGGCGGTTCACGCATGCCCGCCCAGACGCGGGAGATTGCTGCGTTGGCAGTTGTACATGCCAAGACAAGCAGCGCCATAGTATAGTTCGCAAACTTCCGTTAGGGGGGAGCGCGCAGTTTATGAAGTAAAGCCACCACGGCCGCATTAACCCTTTCGCTGCTACAGAGACGTGCTCCCCGCATTCCACGATGTGCGCAATTTTGTCATCATTGCACTGCTCGCCTGTGCAGACACATGGTGTTTCGACTGCTTTGACACACTTTATCATTCGATTTCACAAAAACTATTCGGCCGAAAAATTTGATTTTTACACATCTTCTTGACTGATATCTTCCCCCCATAAATGACTTAATTTTGCTTAGATGTTCAACGCAGTTATTGTGCAGCATTAGATGTAGGAAACCACTGCACGAAATTTTGAAGAGTTTGCAGAGGTAAAAGTCCATAGCGTATACTCTCCATATGGTCGATTTTAGTTGACAATAGAAATTTCAAAAAATTACATTCAAACGAATAAAATTCATGAAGTAAGACACTTCGATATTGTTTTTAAATAAAAAAAAATATTAAACACCGACCAAGGTTTGAACTCGGAACCTTTCGCATAGCAGGCATACACTATACACTTTTTTTTTAATTTTTTTTTCTTTCTTTTTTTTTTCACCAGCCGCACAGTCCATGACTGCAGTGCTTTAGACCGCTTTTTTTTAATTTTTTTTTTACTTGCGCGTCGATGGGGTGGAAATGATGATGATTAGGACAACACAACACCCAGTCCCTACACTTCAACCATTACGCTAACGCAGCTCGTCATTCAATTTATCACCTGGAGGACTTTACAAGATCACGCAAAATACTGACAAATACTGTAGATATGATTATGAATTACTCACGTTTCGTCGAAGTACAACAGGAAATAAACAAGTACCGCTGTTCTTTATTGCGAAAAAGCGGTTAGTGAGATGATACAAACACCTTTCCTTGCTATCGCCTGAATTAGGAAGCTTATTGCTTGTTTGGTTTAATTAATTAATAGAATATGAAGCAATTGGTATAAAGAATGCTTTTTCCAAACTTTCTATAAAAGATAGTCTGCTATCAAGACATTGCTTTTGTTCAATTACTTTATTTATGACTGAACGTTTCTAAAACTGAAGACACTCGTCCGTGCTCTGCACTGCAGTCGAGCTCTGGCAACGTTGTACTCTGTTCATTGGCTGACTGTGTTTTGTGACGTCAGATGCGCAGAACGAACCTAAACTCGACCGCCGTCATAAATGACGCCCACTTTAGTAACATGGGTAAATTAAAGTTCTTCTACATATTGTTTGTCTTAGTCCTCCTAGACTGTCTTCCTTCTTCGCGGTATCTCTTGACCTTCCTATTCTTCGCCTTTGAGGAAGCTGCACCCCCAGGGAAAGGGTGCCTGTGGGACGCGCCCCGGGCCCCTTCCTTCCCTCTCCCACGCAGCGCCGAAGTGTCTTCAGGGACAGGTGTGCCGGCGGCACCTGACTCCCGTGACGTCATCGCAGCCCCTGCTGACTTGCACTGCCCGCACGGCTATCAGTGAGTGCCGTCGTGTCCGGTCCACGTGTCTGCGGCGCGAGGAGACGCGGCGCCTCCCGGACCGTCGTACAATGGGCCGTAAAAGCGCGCGGCCGCTACGTCGGCGTCTCTATGCTAATGCCCGGCCGCTCGCCCACTGCCGAACTTGGCGATCATGCATTATACAGCAGCCGGCCGGCCGCCCGCCCGCCGCCAGCGCTCACGCCCGTGCGCGCCGCATCAGCGCTCGTCACCGCACTATTTCATCAAATTCCAGATATTGATTCCGGCCCGCGGAATTTGAGCGGCATCCCGGCGGCACGGCGGCGCTGCCTTTAATACTCCCCTCCCCTCCCTCCGCTCCCTCCTCCCACCTCTCACAGTCTTCTGTGCCTTCCTTCCTCCTCCTCCACCCATTCTTGATCCAAACCGCGCGCCTCAACTTAAGCCCTTTGTATCCCGGGCCCCAAGGGGCGAAGACAGATTGTTACAAGCAAGAGCAACAATTTATTGGCCGACCGTAACGCGAGGCGCGGCGCCTCCGGCCGACGGCGAAGTACTTCGCACCTAAAACGCTCGTATCTGTCTCGCTGCCGGCCGTCTCTCCTGCTTTACTGGACCTACCGCGCCGCCGACCTTCTTCCTTTCTTGTTTTCAAGATCCCGACAGACAACTCTGCTCTCATTTTCAGAAGTTTTTATAGCACTTGCCATCTAGTTACTGTTTGCTTCCCACTACACACCAACCGTGGTTTCTAGATACCGGCATTACCACGTGGTTGATACCAGTCAATAATAAACGTTACGATTACACACATTCTACTCATACTAAAGACACTAGCAGTTCCCGGCCACACGCTGCTGTGGATGTTTGTGTGGTGTCACCGCCAGACACCACACTTGCTAGGTGGTAGCTTAAATCGGCCGCGGTCCATTTAGTACATGTCGGACCCGCGTGTCGCCACTGTGTAATCGCAGACCTAGCGCCACCACCAAGGCAGGTCTCGTGATACGAGAGAGCACTCGCCCCAGTTGTACGAGAACCTAGCTACCGACCAGATGTACGAAGCCTTTCTCTCTCATTAGCCGAGAGACAGAATAGCCATCAGCTAAGTTAATGGCTACGAACTAGCAAGGCGCCATTAGCCATACAGTGATTGTACTTAAAGTCTCCTGTGTATCGTCAAGATCGATGTACCACAAAGGAATGAGTAAAGTTAAGTATTAAACCTGCTCCGTACTTTTCTTCCTAACATTAATTACGTATCCTGTTCCAGTACTTCACGCCCGTCTGCGTTAGTCTAGCTTGCCTTTTCAGCCATCTCAACTTCACGGTGTCGGCCCAGATACCGACACAACAGTTTGATTAGATGGGGAAGAAAGAAAAGACAAGGCACACGTTTATATCATGAAACGGAATTTGATATACTTCTTAAATCCTGCTCCTACTCCTTCTTCTCCTCCTCCCTCTATGTCCATTTTCTCCGGGCCACCTCTCTACCACTATCTCTGTCCCCTATCTCTGTCCATGTCGTCTTTCCTCCCCTCTCTCCACCTCCTCCTGCCCCCTTTTATTTTCTCTTTCTCCATTTTCTCCTCCCTTCTCTCTGTCCATCTCTTCCTTTCCGCTTTGTATACTCCCTTCTTCCCTTTTTCTCCGTTTCCTCCCACCCCTTTGTCCATCCCCTTTTCTCCCTCTCTCTGACTTTGAGCCTTTTGATTGTTACTGCATGTTCAGATACTGTAGTAGCATTCTAATCATAAAATGTCTGTCAGAATGTTCATTATATTAGTGTGTAAAAATTTAAAGTAAATCGGTCACGAACGTTTCCCATTTATATGTTACATATTTATTTATATATTACATAAATTAAAAAACAGATATATAAAAACTTGTGCATATCCAAAGGCAAGGTTGGTCAAAATTTTCAAAGCATTCGGTGAAGAGCTTTCGGTGATTAACGATTTTGTCCAAACGAGCACTTACATTTCTATTCATTTCTCTCATATAATACGCCCAAGTTTTTACGTACTTAATAGAGTGCCACATAATCCACAGGGTGTATCGAAAAGGATCACCCGATTTGGCACTTCTGTATTTCTGAAACTAATAAACATGTACAATGAATTTTGCTTTTCGATGAATGGGAATCTCAAAAAGCTTTTCTTCATATATTTCATTGGTGTTCAATATGACCTCCATGAGATGCACAGCATACGTCAATGCAGTATTGCGGTATTCGAATTGTTCCCACACTGTAGCGAGCATGTTTTGTGTAGCAGCTTCCACAGGTGCTGTTAGGCGGTGTCGCAGTTCATTCATTGTTGTTGGTAACGGAGGCACGTAAACAGAGTCTTTTTCAACATCCACAAGAAGTAATCACATGGAGTCACGTGCGGTGACCTTCGAGGCCAGGTGCCGGTCGAAGTGGCCGTGCGGTTAAAGGCGCTGCAGTGTGGAACCGCAAGACCGCTGCGGTCGCAGGTTCGAATCCTGCCTCGGGCATGGATGTTTGTGATGTCCTTAGGCTAGTTAGGTTTAACTAGTTCTAAGTTCTAGGGGACCAATGACCTCAGCAGTTGAGTCCCATAGTGCTCAGACTATGAACATTCGAGGCCAGGAATGTAGGGCCGAATCATTCAAAATTTGGAAATTTGTGTTAAATACTTATGGGACCAAACTACTTAGGTCCTTAAGCCTATACACTACTTAATGTAACTTAAGCAAACGTACGCTATGGACAACACACACACCCATGCCCGAGGGAGGACTCGAACCTCCTGCGGGCGGGGAGGGGGAGGGGGGGGGGGGGACCGCTCGGACCGTGACACGGCGCCCCAAACCGCGCGGCTATCCCGCGTGGCTAAATCATTTAGTCTAGTGCGACCGATCCATCGTTGAGTAAGCCTTTGATTTAAAAATTCCCGCACTTCCAGATGCCAATGTGGCGTTGTCCCATCCTGTTGGTAAATGAAGTCGTTAGAATCAATTTCCAAAATTTCCAATTGTGGGAAAAGAAAGTTTTCAATCATATTGAGATATGTCGTTCCTGTAACAGTGTTCTCGGAAATGAAAAATGGACCATACAGCTTTGCCCACAAAACTGCACAAAACATCACATTTTGGAGAGTCCCTCTCACGCTGTACATCTTCATGTGGTTGTGCCGTACCCCTTATTCTCACATTATGACGGTACACCTGTACATTTAAATGGAGTATAGGCTCGTCACCAAACACTAAGCGTCAAAGACAACTGTCAATGTGGTGTGCGTACTGTTAAGACCTTCTGTACACACGCCATCAGATTATTTGACTTGTCGCTCTAGCGAAGTAGGCGAGTGTCAGCAATATGTCTCGTGGTCTTATCGTGGAGTGTTTATCTTCTGCCTTTAGGTCAGACGATCTGAAGTTCCTTTGGTCTTGGTACGTTAATCTTATTCTCACATATCTCTGATACTTGACAAAGTGTCCATACATTTATCTTCATGACTATGTACAGGAATATGATAATCTTATTAGGCGCAGACTGAAACTTGACAATAGACTGGTACAGACTAATGCAGACTGCCTAATCGGAGGTCTGTACACTAGTTATAATACCTCGCGTGTTCAGGTATCGCTGCTCGAGTGTGACCCGCGAGGAGAAAAGATTCTACGGTAACAGCAATCTCACTGGCTGCGTTACATATTAATACGCGGATCGGCGGAAGCAGAATTTGGTCCGTCTCTATGATAGCGCCATCTCGTAGTGCGGAGACGGACGAGCGCTGCGCCTGCGCTGTTGTGCTTAGCGGGGCGCGCTCTAGTGGGAAAGTTGTGTACGCGCTGACTACGCGGAACTATATACATAACAGTCATCCTCTATCTTGCCAAGAATGAAATTACAGAACTCCACACGTTGTTTCTTTGTCACCTTCACGAAGAGCTTGCAGTAAATTAATTTTGTATGGTTTCATCTGTAAACGTCGACGCAACACACGCCTTACGGATATCGGGGACATGTTGAGCAGTCGAGCTGCACGGCAAACAGATTTCTGCGGACTCCTTGTGATACTAAGGCGGATGCGTTTGATGTCTGTGTCAGACACTCGGGGCGACCTGGAGATTTGCTTTACACAAACAAAGTGTTTCTCGGAATTGTTCATGCCATCGTCTAATGCTCTGTGCTCTACGAGGATGTACACAAGACCTAGTATGAAAGCATCGATGAACGCTGTACATTTATGACTGAGCCGCACTCCGCAAAACGTAGAACACGAAACGCTTTCTGTGTCCCTACCCCATTATTACTATAACTAAAGTGGGCGCACACCGCTGCTACCTAGCGGGAATCATGTAAAACTAGACCGAGCGAGGTGGCGCAGTGGTTAGACACTGGACTCGCATTCGGGAGGACGACGGTTCAATCCCGCGTCCGGCCATCCTTATTTAGGTTTTCCGTGATTGCCCTAAATCATTCCAGGCAAATGCCGGGATGGTTCCTCTGAAAGGGCACGGCCGACTTCCTTCCCCATCCTTCCCTAATCCGATGAGACCGATGACCACGCTGTCTGGTCTCCTTCCCCAAACAACCAACCAACTAACCAACCATGTAAAACTCAAGAGTTAGCTCTTTCCAACAGTATGTTGTTCACGCCCATATCTCAAGTAACATAACAGTTACGATTTTTTCAATCGGATGGTTCTTTTTGATACACTATATATATATATATATATATATATATATATATATATATATATATATATATATATATTATCGCGCGTATTCGAATACAACGTTGTAGCAAAATTTCGAAGCAATCGATGAAGAACTTTTGGTGATACAGGATTTTGAACAAACCAAAAAGAATGTTTACGTTTTTGTTTATATAGATTTTCAATAAACCCTTTACGTACGTGTGACGTACCCGCTCTACTCTCACTATGATTTAGACATGAGTGTAACTATTGCAACCAGTTGACAATGGAAAAAAACGACAAATTGCCCACGGATATTAAGTCATTGAGTTTGTTCTTTCATCTTTTTTAAATATTTTGTAAGACGCAATCACCCGAGCATGTAAAGGGATTCAACTGTTTCAGAACCGATAATATTTGTAAGGACAATACTTAATGTCAAAAATAAAAAAATAATATCTCTATGGTTATGCTACAAGCTATGAGCAGCGTTTCTGTTGACTGTCAATAGTACCCTAAATGCAGTAGTACAGGGTAGAACTTGAAAATTCAGTACTTCAAGGAATACTGAAGGTAGAAAGGTAAAAATTTACACACATGCTTGAAATGTGGTACTGGGTGTAATCGAACACAAAAGAGTGCTCGAAATGACTGATGGATGGCGTTTCACCTGACATAGAAGCAATAATTATCACAGCAATTCGTTTTTTAGCAAAGACAATGTACTTTATAAGAAATACTCAGGATGTCAGTCGTCATTCACCAACTATACCTGAAGTCGAGGGTTAATGTTGTGAACGGTAATGCACAGGTGTGGCGAGAAATTGCTGGCGGACGTTGTTTTTTAGCACACCGAGTGAGTCGGATGACCGCGGTAGAGATGCGACCTCAGGTGACACCACAACAAATACAGGGGTCTGAGGACCTGGCAGACCAAGCATGACGGACGTGGCGGTTCAGCACGTGGTTCTCACCAAACGATCTTTCACATGTGTAGTTAAAACGGGTTGGAGCGCCATCCTGAATAGAAGTCGCACCTGCCAGCTGAGCTAGGAATGACCTGACCCCCTGTCTCACTACAGCACTGCTTTCATGTGGTCTCGCAGACATGTTACTGTACAGTGCCATCTGTTGGTCTATTTCTGCATTCACTTTAGTATTCAATAAAACACTCTGTCATTTCAGGCATGTGCGTGAATTTTTACCTAGCTACATTATTCCGTTAATTACTGCACTTTCAAATGTTAACTCTCTTGGAGAGGTCGAGGTTTTATAGTTTGAGCGAAGTTTTCTCTTTGTCCGTGCATGTGCATGCATACATGTTTATTCCTTTCGCGAATATAGATCTACACTGAGTGAACTGTAATTTAGCCGAGTGCCGATAGCGGTTACGAGGAGCAAAGGAAGCAAGCCCGATTCCCATGCACACCGCAATGGCATGAACAGCCGTGAAAGGCGAACGAACGACGCTTTCTCCCGAAAGCCAGTGCTTAATTTCTAAAATTTTAGGTGTCAGAACGCACCTCTTATAACTGCCCACGTAGTGTTGTGCCGACTCCACTGTAGCTCGAATGGATTTTGAAGTTTGTTTTATACGCCCGACATCTAATTTCACTACACAAGTCTCCAGGGTTGAGCAGTTATTGCCCGATGACGACACGCAATACAGTTTGTTAAAGCGGAGTTCGCCGTTATTACTTATGTTTTTAGATTTAATTTTATTACTCGTACAGAGACTCAACGTTCCTTCGTTTAGAGCGCGTCGACAAAGTAAGTATGAAATGCTAATGTCTTTGCAATACATAATGTCGACTATTGAGTTAAAGTTCGTACCTATTTTGCCATTTTAGAGAAGAGACACCTTAAGCGCCTCTGCTTCTATAGTCTCAGTATCAAATGTTCAATAATTTCAATTTACTTCCTATCTCAGTTCAGCATTTAGCCGGCCGGAGAGGCCGAGCGGGTCTAGGCGCTTCAGTCTGGAACCGCGCGACCGCTACGGTCGCAGGTTCGAATCCTGCCTCGGCCATGGATGTGTGTGATGTCCTTAGGTTATTTAGGTTTAAGTAGTTCTAAGTTCTAGGGGACTGATGACCACAGCAGTTAAGTCCCATAGTGCTCAGAGCCATTTGAACCATTTTTTTTCAGTATTTAACACAAATTATATATCACTGTCATTTCAGAGATACTAAGTCGGTTCCACACTAACGGAATAACACTTACTGTCATTTAACATCACATTTATTAATAATCCTTTTTCTTAAGACGTAAATGTTAATGAATGATCACTATCTAGGAGGAAAGAGGGATTGATCCTAATCATGAGGTAATAGCTTAAATAAAAAGTCACGGTCAAGGATGATATGCGAACAACTTTCGTCACGTACGTTTTCACGTATCTGTCAAAACTAATCCTGTCGCCCACAATTCAAATAAACACTGACGTTAACCCCTTTTGTCGGAACATCGAATCGTAAATATTATGTGAAAGTTTGTTCTAGTCCCCGAATTAATTCCTTTCAGATACGCGCACGATCGAACAGCAGAACGGAACACAAACGACTTGTTTTAAAAACCGAACAACACAATGACGTTACATTACGACAATGTCCGCCCAATGAACATCTCTTTGACTTTATCTTTTCTGCTCTGCTTAATTAAATTATTCCTAATTACAATTAATTCAGCTATTTAACGAAAACATCTAACAAAAAATAAAATACATTTATCCCAACGTAAAAGATACGTTATACTCTTCAACCATACAACCCACATCTCCCCTTCCCTCTAACCCATAAAAATAACATTTCGATTTTTGAAACCTCGTGATAACACTTAAAATAAGAAATCATTTTTTATAACACACTGTGCATTTGGAGAGCATGAAAAAAATCAGCTGACCAGTTGCAAATAAGGGTGTACTGGAACACTTGACCTTGGTTCTGACAATTTCAAAATTTAGATCTTCAGAAGATGTAACTGAACTTGTTACATCAGTTGCTGATTTTGTATACCGAATAAAGCCAAACAGCTCTTGATACATTCGAAATCCGTCTTATGAACACAAATGATGACAACCCATAACTCAGGATTGCAGCATTGTAGTATTACAGGTGTGCATATCAGATAAGGAATCTGTTTTTCTCTTCTATCCAAAATATTATTGTGCAATTCAAGCTTTTAGAACACAATTTCTTATAATTACGACAACGATACCACAAGGTCTCATATAAACAACAGCTCTTTTCGTCTGTCCCAGCAGCAGTTCATGCCGAAATTAATCCCTGCTGCAGGCATCTTAACCCTCCCACTAACCAGGAGTACCACTGGGCTCATAATGACCCCAAGTAATTTACATGAGACAATTGGCAGAGTTGATTAACTAACATTACAGGTGTTGAACGTAATGGTGATCATTCTGCATTCAAAAATGGCACATTTAGATTGGGGTCTTATGGACTCCAGTGTTACCCAGTGGAAAAGAACTACAAATAAGTTTTAAATTTGTTCAAATGTAAAAAAATCTGGATGTCAAGCGTCAACAGCTGACACTTGTAAAACAAGGTTCAGTGTCAGAATCAGTAAAACCTATGCCTAATTGGGGCGCCAGGCGTCAGCTGCTGACAACCCGATTACACATAGGTTTTATTGACACTGGCACAGGACCTTTCATTAGATTTTCTAAATTTTGATCTGATGAAGGCAGTAGCCGAAACAACGAAATAAATAAAGACATATATTAAGCGATTTAGACGGTTTTCTTCAGAAAAAAGAGATTTTATTTACAGTTCGTAATACATTGAGACAAATAGGATACGAAAGAAATCCTCATCTCAGAAGATTCTTAAAGAGAAAGAAAAGAGAAACGTTAGTCCAAGAATAGTAATGGAAAAAATTTATAGGATCTCCACAAATTTCTGTGTTTGGACAACAGTTCTGAGATATTTGCCTGAAAATTTGTAAGTGATATATCCGAACAAAAAGAAGCAATGAATCCGCAAACAGCACCCACGCGGTACACGTCTAACCCCACATGACATCCTGGAAGTCATGTATGAAAGCAATCATGTAGATGCAGTTTTTCTTGAATTTCGAAAAGCATTTGTCAATATATTACTCGTTCATTGGCGCTTATTATCTTTAGCGTTTCAGGCGAGGTTTCTGACTATGTTGAGGATTTCTAAGGAGAAAGAAATGAGCACATTCTCTCGGACGGAGAGTCATCGACAGCTGGTATAGAAATAACTTACGGTACGCCCTAGGAAAGTGTGCTGGGATCCTTGCTATTCTGTAGCGTATTGTTGGCGCTGCGGACAATATTAATACTAACAACGGATGAAGCAGTTATCAATAACGAAATACTGCCTGAAAATGTACAGTCATATCTTGATAAACCCCCCCCCCTCCCCCACCCACCATGAACCATGGACCCTGCCATTGGTGGGGAGGCTTGCGTGCCTCAGCGATACAGATAGTCGTACCGCAGGTGCAACCACAACGGAGGGGTATCTGTTGAATCGGCCAGACAAACGTGTGGTTCCTGAAGAGGGGCAGCAGCCTTTTCAGTAGTTGGAGAGGCAACAGTCTGGATGACTGACTGATCTGGCCTTGTAACATTATCCTAAATGGCCTTGCTGTGCTGGTACTGCGAACGGCTGAAAGCAAGGGGAAACGACAGCCGTAATTTTTCCCGAGGGCATGCAGCTTTACTGTATGGTTAAATGATGATGGCGTCCTCTTGGGTAAAATATTCCGGAGGTAAAATAGTCCCCCATTCGGATCTCCGGGCGGGGACTACTCAGAAGGATGTCATTATCAGGAGAAAGAAAACTGGCGTTCTACGGATCGGAGCGTGGAATGTCAGATCCCTTAATCGGGCAGGTAGGTTAGAAAATGTAAAAAGGGAAATGGATAGGTTAAAGTTAGCTATAGTGGGAATAAGTGAAGTTCGGTGGTAGGAGGAACAAGACTTCTGGTCAGGAGACTACGGGGTTATAAACACAAAATCAAATATGGGTAATGCAGGAGTAGGTTTAATAATGAACAGGAAAATAGGAATGCGGGTAAGCTACTACAAACAGCATAGCGAAAGCATTATTGTGGCCAAGATAGATACGAAGCCCACGCCTACCACAGTAGTACAAGTATATATGCCAACTAGCTCTGCAGATGACGAAGAAACTGAAGAAATGTATGATGAAATAAAAGAAACTATTCAGATAGTGAAGGGAGACGAACATTTAATAGTCATTGGTGACTAGAATTCGGCAGTAGGAAAAGGGAGAGAAGGAAATGTAGTAGGTGAATAAGGATTGGGGGTAAGAAATGAAAGAGGAAGCCGCCTGGTAGAATTTTGCACAGAGCACAACTTAATCATAGCTAACACTTCCTTCAAGGATCATAAAAGAAGGTTGTATACATGGAAGAGGCCTGGAGATACTGACAGGTTTCAGATAGATTATATAATGGTAAAACAGAGATTTAGGAACCAGGTTTTAAATTCTAAGACAGTTCCAGGGGCAGATGTGGACTCTGACCACAGTGTATTGGTTATGAACTGTAGATTCAAAGAAACAGCAAAAAGGTGGGAATTTAAGGAAGTGGGACCTGGATAATCTGAAAGAACCAGAGGTTGTACAGAGTTTCAGGGAGAGGATAAGGGAACAATTGACAGGAATGGGGGGAAAAATAAAGTGCAAGAAAAATGGGTAGCTTTGAGGGATGAAGTAGTGAAGGCAGCAGAGGATCAAGTAGGTAAAAATGGAAGGGCTAGTAGAAATCCTTGGGTAACAGAAGAAATATTGAATTTAATTGATGAAAAGCGAAAATATAAAAACGCAATAAATGAAGCAAGCAAAAAGGAATACAAACGTCTCAAAAATGAAATCGACAAGAAGTGCAAAATGGCTAAGCAGGGATGGCTAGAGGACAAATGTAAGGATGTAGAGGCTTATCTAACTAGGGGAAATTCCTACAGGAAAATTAAAGAGACCTTTGGAGAAAAGAGAACCACTTGTATGAATATCAAGAACTTAGGTGGAAACCCAGTTCTAAGCAAAGAAGGGAAAGCAGAAAGGTGGAAGGAGTATATAGAGTGTCTGTACAAGGGCGATGTACTTGAGGACAATTTTATGGAAATGGAAGAGGATGTAGATGAAGATGAAATGTGAGATATGACACTGTGTGAAGGGTTTGACAGAGCACTGAAAGCCCGAAGTCGAAAAAACGCCCCGGGAGTAGACAACATTCCATTAGAACTACTGATAGCCTTGGGAGAGCCATCCCTGACAAAACTCTACCATCTGGTGAGCAAGGTGTATGAGACAGGCGAAAAACCCTCACTCTTCAAGAAAAATATAATAATTGCAATCCCAATGAAAGTAGGTGCTGACAGATGTGAAAATTACCGAACTATCAGTTTAATAAGTCACAGCTGCAAAATACTAAGGCGAATTCTTTACAGACGAATGCAGAAACTAGTAGAAGCCGACGTCGGGGAAGATAAGTTTGGATTCCGTAGAAATATTGGAACACGTGAGGCAATACTGACCCAAAGACTTATCTTATAAGCTAGATTAAGGAAAGGCAAACCTAAGTTTCTAGCATGTATAGACTTAGAGAAAGCTTTTGACAATTTGACTGGAATTCTCTCTTTCAAATTCTTAAGGTGGCAGGGGTAAAATACAGGGAGCGAAAGGCTATTTACAATTTGTACTGAAACCAGATGGCAGTTATAAGAGTCGACGGACATGAAAGGGAAGCACTGGTTGGCAAGGGAGAGAGACAGTGTTGTAGCCTATCCCCGATGTTATTCAATCTGTATATTGAGCAAGCAGTGAAAAAAATGGTTCAAATGGCTCTGAGCACTATGGGACTTAACATCTATGGTCATCAGTCCCCTAGAACTTAGAACTACTTAAACCTAACCAACCTAAGGACATCACACAACACCCAGTCATCACGAGGCAGAGAAGCAAGCAGTGAAGGAAACAAGAGAAAAATTCGGATTAGGTATTAAAATCCATGGAGAAGAAGTAAAAATTTTGAGGTTCGCCGATGACATTGCAATTCTGTCAGAGACAGCAAAGGATTTGGAAGAGCAGTTGAACGGAATGGACAGTGTCTTGAAAGGAGGATATGAGTTGAACATCAACAAAAGCAAAACGAGGATAATGGAATGTAGTCGAATTAAGTCGGGTGAAGCTGAGGGAATTAGATTAGGAAATGAGACACTTAAAGTAGTAAAGGAGTTTTGCTATTTGGGGAGCAAAATAACTGATGGTGGTCCAAGTAGAGAGGATATAAAATGTAGACTGGCAATGGCAAGGAAAGCGTTTCTGAGGAAGAGAAATTTGTTAACATAGAGTATATATTTAAGTGTCAGGAAGTCGTTTCTGAAAGTATTTGTATGGAGTGTAGCCACGTATGGAAGTGAAACATGGAAGATAAATAGTTTGGACAAGAAAAGAATACAAGCTTTTGCAATGTGGTGCTACAGAAGAATGCTGAAGATTAGATGGGTAGATCGCATAACTAATGAGGCAGTATTGAATAGGATTGGGGAGAAGAGAAGTTTGTGGTACAACTTGACTGGAAGAAGGGATCGGTTGGTAGGACATGTTCTGAGGTATCAAGGGATCACAAATTTAGTATTGGAGGGCAGCGTGGAGGGTAAAAATCGTAGAGGGAGACCAAGAGATGAATACACTAAATAGATTCAGGAGGATGTAGGTTGCAGCAGGTACTGGGAGATGAAGAAGCTTGCACAGGATTGAGTAGCATGGAGAGCTGCATCAAACCAGTTTTAGGACTGAAGACGACAACAACAACATCTTGATAAGATTTAAAAGTGGTATGAAGATTGGCAACTTACTTTAAATATTCAGAAACGCAAAACAATGAATCTGAAAAATCGAAAAAACGTGGTGTCCTATGATCACAGTATCAGTGAGTCATGTTTGGAATCAGTCAGCTCATACAAATATCTGGGTGTAACAGTTCGTAGAAAAGTGAAATGGAATGATCTAATAGGCTCTGCTGTACATAACGAGCCAGGTGGCTCAGTGGTCAACACACTGGACTCGCATTGGGAGGACGACGTTTCAAATCGGCTTCCGTCTATCCTGATTTAGGCGTTTCGTGATTTCCCTAAATCACCCGAGGCAAAAGCGGCGATGGTTCCTTTGAAAAAGCACATCCGATTTCCTTCTCCATGCGTCGGAAAAAGAAAAAAAACTGAGGTTGTGCTCCTTCTCTAATGATTTCGTTGTTGGAAAGTTAAGCCCTAATCTTCCTTCTGTCCTTCTACCATAGATCAAGCTGCTGGCAGATTTTCTTTGGGTAGGACACTAGGGAAAATGTCACCAATCAATAATATACAAAAAGGTGACGTATCTACGTTTACTACGGGTTTAAGAATGAGAATGCTCGAAAGTAGCAAGGAGAGCTTAATAAAGTACTGCTCTAAAACGACTGCCTGGTGGAAACTATGCCGCTCTTGAAATTAGAGTGTGGTGCCCACTCAGAAGAAGTCAATCTGAATGCCAGTGTCCATATCTTTACAATGCATCCCTCTCTCTCTCTCTCTCTCTCTCTCTCTCTCTCTCTTTCTCCCCCTCTCTTATTTGCCTTTGTGGTATCTACCTTTGAACACAGCTGCATTGCATGTCGTGAATGGTGAACAAACAGAAAATGATAGCAAGACACGAAACTTATTGCCTCTACTTTATCACTTAATCGTCTGTGCAAATGATGATCGCTGTCGACAGTGGCGCAATAGCAAACAACGAAACAATCGAGCGCTAATGTACGAACTCCACAATGCTAGGACTTAATGGCTTGTTTGTCGCCATTACAAATCGCTTCCGCTGTTGCCCGCGTGGACACAATACAGTATTACGTGAAGGTATATCAGTAGATCTACTTCTTGTCAGTTGCATTCGGTGCGCACCATTACGCAGTATGATAGCACATATACTCACACGACCTACGACACAGGGACTGGCCTATATACTTGTATGCCTTTACCTGGCCTACAAAGACCTTAAACATGCTATCGGCTGAACTCTTCCGAGAAATTCTGAAACGAAAGCGTACTCTACACCTGAATTACCAAATTATGTTCTGGTATTTTACGTGCTAGGCAAGTGTTTGTTGGAAGAACAACGTTTCCTCAAAACGATTTGGTATACGAACAACTGAATGAGGCGCAGCTGATTTGTTTTAAACAATGCACTCTTTTCACTGTTGAGAATGAAATATTTCACCGAATCAGGCCTGTGACATTGCACAGGCCGTCTGTGTCACAGTCGGTAGACGGATAGGCAAGCCATTCGATATTAGCTTGATGGTGATTGGAACAGCCCAACATTGACGTCATGCATAGCTAAGCTTCTCACCTCTGAGTTAAGTGATGGACTACACGTCAATGACAGGGATTACCAGCGATAATACACATTATAGAAGCTTAACGACGTTCAGTAGAATGGTTGACAACCTCAGGGAGGGATGTCGCGCAGTCATAGCGAGGAGTCGTAAATCTGGATGTCTTCACAGCTGTGTCTAATGGAAACTTCACCATGATTTATCGCCACCGCCATGCGGCCGAAAACTCTCGTAAGTAGATGACTCAGTTATCTATGAAAGTACACTTCCGTCATTTTACATCTTGTATGTTCGTCAACATTAGGATGAAAGATAGAATATCGCAGTTGTAGTAGTGGACGTTCAAATTATTATTTCGCTTTTTATTTGTGATCTGGTTCAGGTTCGATACAGGTATTTAAACACCTCTCAATGCATGGATTTACCTGCTTATCCACTGAAACTTATTTCTGTTGAAAAATGAATAGTAAATTTTCATATTGTACCTCGTTACTGAGTAAAGGCATAGCATTATACAACGTATATTTAATATGATCGGCGTCGTGACGTAACAGACTTTTGTTATGGATTATCAAGCTTATTTTGATGAGGTAATACTTTTAATAAAATCGCGCAAGTAGTCATGAAGCAGAAGACGTGCGAGAGTTATTCATCATCACCATCATCATCATCAGGTTTCCGATAATTGAAGGTTGCATTTGTCATCAGCATGTGTCCTCAGAAACCGTAAATTGGTCCGAGTTCCGAGACTTATAAAACCGAGTATGTGTCACGTCATTCCCAACACTTCAGTGTCCACTAAATGACCAGCTAGACTTCTACACTTGCATTTTGTAGAAACTGACGTCGGTTTATCGCAATAGCCCAATACCGTGAACCTTAAAATAAGGCACTTTGTAATAGGTGCAGATCAGTCGTTGGTAGAGAGTAAGTACACATTCCCCACAACCTAAAGTAGTTCAAAACTGGAAAAGGCAGTGCATATCTATTCAGATAATGGAAACTCTGGGCTCTTTGTCATGGCTACGGTGTTCTCTCCTAAGAGACCTCATACCATAAAAAATTCTTGGAACATGGAATTCTAGTAAATTAAAACATTGGTACCGTATCGTTACTGAAACTTCATGTGCCACATTTTCACATTAGCTTGTTCTGAAATCGGATACAACGAAAACTCTTTTCCCTCTCCCTCTCCCTCACCCGCTCCCTTCCCTCTCCGTCTGATGCCACTATCTTCGTTAAGAGCGTAGTGGCTGGCGATGGAGGCTGAACGTTTGACAGTACTAGCCACTCATGGTGAAGAAACGACGGAAAAATCATTAAGCGAACGTCGGCTGAGAATACCGATGCAATGGCCAACAGGTAAACCTTTATCCAAAGGCGTTTGGAATACTGCAGTACATTCGATTTTCCATGAACATTTAGCTTGATAGACCTGTGGCCGATCGAGCCTGCAAAATTAGACCAAAGCTGAAAAGCATGCTGGCGTACATTGGTATGAGGAAGTACTCAGACAAATGAATAGAAGTAATGCACAGATGGAATACACCACCGTAACATTAGACGAAACTTGGATATAGTCGTACTTCACTTAAAACTTCCGGGCTAATGGGCCGTGGTCGATGTATAAAACTCTCCACTGACGTTTCGTCTCCGACTGCGGTAGACATCCGCCGAGGTAAAGCAGTGAACTGCGAATAGAACTCGAGGAAGCGTTGATTCTAAAGGCAGTACAGAGGGCGCCACTCTCGATTACGTAGCGTCGGGTATGGAGGAGGAGATTAGTGTTTAACGTCCCGTCAACGACGATGTCATTAGAGACGGAGCACAAGCTCGGGTTAGGGAAGGATGGAGAAGGAAATCGGCCGTGTGCTTTGAAAGGAAGCATCCGGGCATTTACCTGAACCGATTTAGGAAAATCTAGGGAAACCTAAATCTGGATAGCCGGACGCGGGTTTGAACCGTCGTCCTACCGAATACAAGGCCAGTGTACTACCACTGTGCCATCTCACTCGGTTGCATCGGCTATGAGACTGTCTCTGGTAATGTCAACATTCTCGACTGAAGTTAATCGATCGCCACGCTTGTTGTTAAAATTATTATGGTGTTTATCAATCTCGGGAGCCTCTCTATACATGTTGTTGTTGTGGTCTTCAGTCCTGAGACTGGTTTGATGCAGCTCTCCATGCTACCCTATCCTGTGCAAGCTTCTTCATCTCCCAGTACCTACTGCATTCTACATCCTTCTGAATCTGCTTAGTGTATTCATCTCTTGGTCTCCCTCTACGATTTTTACCCTCCACGCTGTCCTCCAATGCTAAATTTGTGATCCCTTGATGCCTCAGAACATGTTCTACCAACCGATCCCTTCTTCTAGTCAATTTGTGCCACAAGCTCCTCTTCTCCCCAATTCTATCCAATACCTCCTCATTGGTTATGTGATCTACCCATCTAATCTTCAGCATTCTTCTGTAGTACCACATTTCGAAAGCTTCTATTCTCTTCTTGTCTAAACTATTTTTCGTCCACGTTTCACTTCCGTACATGGCTACACTCCATACAAATACTTTCAGAAACGACTTCCTGACACTTAAATCTATACTCGATGTTAACAAATTTCTCTTCTTCAGAAACTCTTTCCTTGCCATTGCCAGTCTACATTTTATATCCTCTCTACTTCGACCATCATCATTAATTTTACTCACCACATAGCAAAACTCCTTTACTACTTTAAGTATCTCATTTCAGATTTAAATCCAGATAAAAACATTATTGTTCTTAATGCAGATAAGGGTAATTCCACCGTAATATTGAGCAGCGATGACTATCATGGAGATATCAATGATATTATGGTTCCCTCCAACAAAAAAACTTCAGAAGGATCCGACTGTGAAGATTTTAAGGTACGTGCATAATAATGGGAGGTACAGAAATTTCTGTAGTACCCAAAGGAGGCAATTTTGCTGTGAAGCCCCACAGAGGATGTTGTAGCAAATATTGAAGCAGGTATTCGCCAGCTTCCACAGCAGTCCTCTGACGTAAATAGGGTGGAAACAGCTAGGATTTTACGCACGTGCAACCCATCTAACAATAATTTGTCGCAGGCACAAAAGAAGGCGCTGAGGATTTAAATGCAGATAAAAACAGTATTGTTCTTAATGCAGATAAGGGTAATTCCAACGTCATATTGAACAGTGAGGACTATCATGGAAAGATCAATGATATTATGGTTCCCTCCAACAAAAAAACTTCAGAAGGATCCGACTGTGAAGATTTTAAGGTACGTGCATAATAATGGGAGGTACAGAAATTTCTGTAGTATCCAAAGGAGGCAATTTTGCTGTGAAGCCCCACAGAGGATGTTGTAGCAAATATTGAAGCAGGTATTCGCCAGCTTCCACAGCAGTCCTCTGACGTAAATAGGGTGGAAACAGCTAGGATTTTACGCACTTGCAACCCATCTAACAATAATTTGTCGCAGGCACAAAAGAAGGCGCTGAGGATTTAAATGCAGATAAAAACAGTATTGTTCTTAATGCAGATAAGGGTAATTCCAACGTCATATTGAACAGTGAGGACTATCATGGAAAGATCAATGATATTATGGTACCCTCCAGAAAAAAAAAAAAAAAAAAAAAAGTCAGAAGGATCGGACTGTGAAGACATTAAGTATGACCAATCGACTGGTGAAAGCGTCTTCACTCTCATCTGACGATAAAAAGCTGCTTTGTAAAACCGAAGCGTACCCACCTAGACTTAATGGATTACTCAAAGTGCTCAAACCTGAGGTTCCGCTGAGGCCAATTGTCAGCGCTATAGGCGGACCGACACACGAGTTAGCTAGATACCTTGCCTCACTGCTGCAACCACATGTTGGTAGGACGGACAGTCATATTAAAAATTCAGCTCATCTCATTGACAAGTTAAAGGAAATGAGCGTGAGCCCAGATGATATCCTCGTCAGTTTTGATATTGTGTCGTTATTTACCTTGATTCCGGTAAACGAAGCTATCTTACGCATAGCGGGTATTTTTGCTACCGGTATTGTTCGTAGTGATAGACGGTAAATCATCGAATAGAACAGCAGTGATATCTGGCGTTCCGCAACGTAGTGTCATGGGCCCTCTGCTGTTCCTGATTTACATGAATGACCTGGGTGATAATCTGAGCAGCCCCCTTAGATTGTCTGCAGATGACGCAGTAATTTACCGTCTAGTAAAATCATCAGATGATCAATTCCAGTTACAAAATTATCTAGAGAGAATTTCTGCACAGTGCGAAAAGTGGTAATTGGCACTAAACAAAGGAAAGTGTGAGGTCATCCACAAGGGTACTAAAAGAAATCCGATAAATTTAGGGTTCACCTACAAATCTAAGGGCTGTCAATTCGACTAAATACCTAGGTATTACAATTACGAGGAACTTAAATTGGAAAGACCACATTGATAATATTCTGGGGAAGGCGAAACAAAGACTGCACTCTGTTGGCAGAAAGAAGATGCGACAAGCCCACTAAAGGGGCAGCCTACATTACACTCGTCCATCCTCTGCTGGAATATTGCTGCGCGATGTGGGATCCTTCCCAGGTAGGGCTGAGGGAGGACATAGAAAAAGTGCAAAGAAGAGCAGCTCGTTTCGTGCTATCGCGCAATATGGGTGAGAGTGTCATTGATATGATACTCGAGCTGCGGTGGCAGTCAATAAAACAAAGGCGGTTTTCTTTGCGGCGATATCTATTTACGAAATTTCAATCACCTACTTTCTCTTCCGAATGCGATAATATTTTGTTGACACCCACCTACGTAGGGAGAAATGATCATCATAATAAAATAATAGAAATCAGAGCTCGAACGGAAATATTTAGGTGTTCCTTTTTCCCACGCGCCATTCGAGAGTGGAATGGTAGAGAAGTAGTATGAAATCGGTTCGATCAACCCTCTGCCAGGCAACTAAGTGCGAATTGCAGAGTAACTATGTAGATTGTGGCATTATTCCGACACTGTCTCACCACAACCTACTTCCAGTACAATAGTGACTTTTAAGAACAGATTGGGCAGTCCTCTTAGTCGTGCTGTGGTTAACATGTTTATGGAGACTTTTGAACAACGGGCGTTGCAGACTGCCAGTAAGAGACTAGCAAGATGGTATCGCTATGTATATAACACGTTAGTACTATGGACACACGGAAAAGAGGAATTGTATGCCTCCCTGACACATTTAAACATCATTAATCCGATAATCCAACTTACTATGGAGACGGAGAGTTACGGGCAATTGAATTTCCTGGATGTGTCTATGATTAAACGACGGGACGTAATGTTGTGCCATAAAGTGTATAGAAAGGGCACACATACTGATCGTTATCTGCATGTAGATTCAAACCACCACCCTAGACAAAAAAAGAGGTGTAATGAAAATTTTGGTAGACAGGACGTACAAAATTTGTGGACCTGTTTATTTAAAAGATTGGATTGAACATCTACGGTCAACTTTCCTGAAGAATGGCTATTGTAGCAAGGATTCAGATCGAGCGCTTCGCTCTAAGCAGAGAATCAGGAGCAACGACGAACAACAGTCGCCCAAAGGCAAGGTTTTTGTTCCGTTCATTATTAAGGTCACAGATCGGATTGGGAAAGTGTTAAGCAAGTATGGGGTGGAAGCCATTTTCAGACCCACCAGGAAAATAAAAGAATATATAAAATCGGCAAAAGATGCGCTACACCTTTTGGCTGTCCGCAGCTCGTGGTCGTGCAGTAGCGTTCTCGCTTCCCGCGCCCGGGTTCCCGGGTTCGATTCCCGGCGGGGTCAGGGATTTTCTCTGCCTCGTGATGACTGGGTGTTGTGTGATGTCTTTAGGTTAGTTAGGTTTAAGTAGTTTTAAGTTCTAGGGGACTGATGACCATAGATGCTAAGTCCCATAGTGCTCAGAGCCATTTGAACCAACCTTTTGGCTACGCTGGGGGTATACAAAATTCCTTGCAGTTGTGGACAGGTTTATATCGGTACCACAAAGAGAAGTGTGCACATCCGTCTCGTTGAACTTAAAGAGGATTGCCGCCTGGGTCACACGGATAAATCGGCCGTATCAAAACATGTTTACCAGGAAGGTGATCATGAAATAAAATTCAGCGAGACGAGCGTCATATCTAAAACCTTGCATTATTATGCACGCATATACAGAGAGGCTATCGAGATTGGTAAACACTGTAACAATTTTAACAGGAAGGACGAAGATGTTGTTTTTTTTTTTTGTCATCAGTCTACTGACTGGTTTGATGCGGCCCGCCACGAATTCCTTTCCTGTGCTAACCTCTTCATCTCAGATTAGCACTTGCAACCTACGTCCTCAATTATTTGCTTGACGTATTCCACTCTCTGTCTTCCTCTACAGTTTTTGCCCTCTACAGCTCCCTCTAGTACCATGGAAGTCATTCCCTCATGTCTTAGCAGATGTCCTATCATCCTGTCCCTTCTCCTTATCAGTGTTTTCCACATATTCCTTTCCTCTCCGATTCTGCGTAGAACCTCCTCATTCCTTACCTTATCAGTCCACCTAATTTTCAACATTCGTCTATAGCACCACATCTCAAATGCTTCGATTCTCTTCTGTTCCGGTTTTCCCACAGCCCATGTTTCACTACCATACAATGCTGTACTTCAAGACGTACATCCTCAGAAATTTCTTCCTCAAATTAAGGCCGGTATTTGATCTTAGTAGACTTCTCTTGGCCAGAAACGCCTTTTTTGCCATAGCGAGTCTGCTTTTGATGTCCTCCTTGCTCCGTCCGTCATTGGTTATTTTACTGCCTAGGTAGCAGAATTCCTTAACTTCATTGACTTCGTGACCATCAATCCTGATGTTAAGTTTCTCGCTGTTCTCATTTCTACTACTTCTCATTACCTTCGTATTTCTCCGATTTACTCTCAAACCATACTGTGTACTCATTAGACTGTTCATTCCGTTCAGCAGATCATTTAATTCTTCTTCACTTTCACTCAGGATAGCAATGTCATCAGCGAATCGTATCATTGATATCCTTTCACCTTGTATTTTAATTCCAGTCCTGAACCTTTCTTTTATTTCCATCATTGCTTCCTCGATGTACAGATTGAAGAGTAGGGGCGAAAGGCTACAGCCTTGTCTTACACCCTTCTTAATACGAGCACTTCGTTCTTGATCGTCCACTCTTATTATTCCCTCTTGGTTGTTGTACATATTGTATATGACCCGTCTCTCCCTATAGCTTACCCATACTTTTTTCAGCATCTCGAACAGCTTGCACCATTTTATACTGTCGAACGCTTTTTCTAGGTTGACAAATCCTTTGAAAGTGTCTTGATTTTTCTTTAGCCTTGCTTCCATTATTAGCCGTAACGTCAGAATTGCATCTCTCGTCCCTTTACTTTTCCTAAAGCCAAACTGATCGTCACCTAGCGCATTCTCAATTTTCTTTTCCATTCTTCTGTATATTATTCTTGTAAGCAGCTTCGATGCATGAGCTGTTAAGCTGATTGTGTGATAATTCTCGCACTTGTCAGCTCTTGCCGTCTTCGGAATTGTGTGGATGATGCTTTTCCGAAAGTCAAATGGTATATCGCCAGACTCATATATTCTACACACCAACGTGAATAGTCGTTTTGTTGCCACTTCCCCCAATGATTTTAGAAATTCTGATGGAATGTTATCTATCCCTTAAGCCATATTTGACCGTAAGTCCTCCAAAGCTCTTTTAAATTCCGATTCTAATACTGGATCCACTATATCTTCTAAATCGACTCCTGTTTCTTCTTCTATGACATCCGACAAATCTTCACCCTCATAGAGGCTTTCAATGTATTCTTTCCACCTATCTGCTCTCTCCTCTGTATTTAACAGTGGAATTCCCGTTGCACTCTTAATGTTACCACCGTTGCTTTTAATATCACCAAATGTTGTTTTGACTTTCCTGTATGCTGAGTCTGTCCTTCCGACAATCATATCTTTTTCGATGTCTTCACATTTTTCCTGCAGCCATTTCGTCTTAGCTTCCCTGCACTTCCTATTTATTTCATTCCTCAGCGACTTGTATATCTGTATTCCTGATTTTCCCGGAACATGTTTGTACTTCCTCCTTTCATCAATCAACTGAAGTATTTCTTCTGTTACCCATGGTTTCTTCGCAGCTACCTTCTTTGTACCTATGTTTTCCTTCCCAACTTCTGTGATGGCCCTTTTTAGAGATGTCCATTCCTCTTCAACTGTACTGCCTACTGCGCTATTCCTTATTGCTGTATCTATAGCGTTAGAGAACTTCAAACGTATCTCGTCATTCCTTAGTACTTCCGTATCCCACTTCTTTGTGTATTGATTCTTCCTGACTAATGTCTTGAACTTCAGCCTACTCTTCATCACTACTATATTGTGATCTGAGTCTATATCTGCTCATGGGTACGCCTTACAATCCAGTATCTGATTTGGGAATCTCTGTCTGACCATGATGTAATCTTATTGAAATCTTCCCGTATCTCCGGCCTTTTCCAAGTATACCTCCTCCTCTTGTGATTCTGGAACAGGGTATTCGCTATTACTAGCTGAAACTTGTTACAGAACTCATTTAGTCTTTCTCCTCTTTCATTCCTTGTCCCAAGCCCATATTCTCCTGTAACCTTTTCTTCTACTCCTTCCCCTACAACTGCATTCCAGTCGCCCATGATTATCCTCATACACTTTCTCTATCTGTTCATCTTCAGCTTGCGACGTCGGCATGTATACCTGAACTATCGTTGTCGGTGTTGGTCTGCTGTCGATTCTGATTAGAACAACCCGGTCACTAAACTTTTCGCAGTAACACACCCTCTGCCCTACCTTCCTATTCATAACGAATCCTACACCTGTTATACCATTTTCTGCTGCTGTTGATATTACCTGATACTCATCTGACCAGAAAACCTTGTCTTCCTTCCACTTCACCTCACTGACCCCTACTATATCTAGCCTGAGCCTTTGCATTTCCCTTTTCAGATTTTCTAGTTTCCCTGCCACGTTCAAGCTTCTGACATTCCACGCCCCGACTCGTAGAACGTTATCCTTTCATTGATTATTCAATCTTTTTCTCATGGTAACCTCCCCCTTGGCAGTCACCTCCCGGAGATCCGAATGGGGGACTATTCTGGAATTTTTTGCCAATGGAGAGGTCATCATGAGACTTCTTCAATTACAGGCCACATGTCCTGTGGATACACGTTACGTGTCTTTAATGCAGTGGTTTCCATTGCCTTCTGCATCCTCATGTCGTTGATCATTGCTGATTCTTCCGCCTTTAGGGGCAATTTCCCACCCCTAGGACAAGAGAGTGCCCTGAACCTCTATCCGCTCCTCCGTCCTCTTTGACAAGGCCGTTGGCAGAATGAGGCTGACTTCTTATGCCGGAAGTCTACGGCCGCCAATGCTGATTATTTATCAAAATTTTGGCAGTGGCGGGGATCGGACCCGGGACCGAAGACTTTTTGATTATGAATGAAAGACGCTACCCCCAGACCACGGGTACTAAAGTGTTAAACCGCATAAAATTTGGATGTCAGCGTTGCAACGCATGCGTGAGGATCGATTACATTCACTCGACAATGTTGGCATTACCAGAGACAGTCTCATAGCCGACGCCACATGATGGACAGTGGCGCCCTCTGTACTCCCTAGATAATCAGCGCTTCCTCGAGTTCTATTCTCAGTTCGCCGCTTTACCTCAGAGGATGTCTCCAGCAGTCGGAGGCGAAACGTCTGAGGAGAGTTTTATACAGTGACCATAGCCTATCAGCCCGGTTGTTTTAAGTGAAGACAATACTGGCCGTGAAAGCCTACATTGTATGATAGTTGTGCAGGTCCGACATTAAACCACAATAATGTATTTTGATGTTCCAAAATTTAAAAAGGCGTTTCGTTCGTGAGACACTTCCTAGACAATGATAGCTTGTTTCTTCACTTCCACTGAATATGTTGTGACGACTGCTTTAGAGGATTGAAGAAGAGTTAATGGCGAATGCAATACAGCAATTTATTCACCACAAGTCGTCGATGAAATCAGAAAGTGAAAGTAATGGTTCAAATGGCTCTGAGCACTATGGGACTTAACATCTAAGGTCGTCAGTCCCCTAGAACTTAGAACTACTTAAACCTAACGAACCTAAGGACATCACACACGTCCATGCCCGAGGCAGGATTCGAGCCTGCGACCGTAGCGGTCACGCGGGTCCAGACTGAAGCGCCTAGAACCGCTCGGCCACACCGGCCGGCCGAAGTGAAATTAAAAACGTCATGTCATTCTTCGTCATGGCAACGTTAGCTGTGCATAGTATGGCAAATCTATTATTGAACAGTTAATCCAGATTACAGTCCATAGAGTTGCACGATTCCTATCTAATGTCTTCGAGTAGGAAGGAAAATTTGATTTTCAGTATTTAAATTTAAAACGCTTGCGTGATCTACTCATTGAGAGGCATAACGTTACAGCTTTGTCACAGTGAGACAATATTACAATTAGCAACCAGTCAGAATAAGTCACGGTGCACAAGATACCCAAATTACACTGACGGGAATAACCGGAACACAAACGAAAGTTGGTAGAAGTGTTTCTACATCTGAAAGACGGTGTTTATTAATTTCGCGCCAGTCGCATAAGAGTGGAGTTAGTTGCGCCGCTGTACGGATGTAAATTAGGTTTGCTTTAAATATGCACTATAACGGTCGTGAGCGTTAGTTACCTCTGAGATTGGACATGTTAAGTTGATCTTAGCCAAGAATGCCTTAAAGGGGGTTAGGACGTCAAACGGGCCGATTTGGGGCAGGAGAGGCACCACAGGACATTTTTATTTCCAGTGTCTATACTTTTACAAATAAATTTATAAAACTTTGTCAGCATGACCAGGAAGGATTCAGAATTCACACTCATAGCAGTGTAAGTTCGAAAACGTAACGAAATGATTTTTGTTACATGTGAAATTTCATCATTTTTTTCACTTACTAATGTCAGTATTTGTTGCTATAGGTACACTTTTCTTCATAAGTAAGAGAGATTCTTCGATGAATTTTGCACTGCATACAAACCATATTTAAAGGTGTATGAAACTCTAGAATTTTCCAAATCTATTAAAAACTATGGTAAAAATTGAGGTAATTAACTACAAATTTTGTGTTTTTTTTCTAAACATGAAGTTTAAAATACAACAGCTCATTCGTTTTTGTCATAAATGAACTAAATTCTAGAGTTTCATACACCTGTAAGTATGGTATGTATGCTGTACAAAATTCATCGAAGAATCTCTCTAACTTATGAAGAAAAGTGTACCTATAGCAACAAATGCAGCCATTAGTAAGTGAAAAAATGATGAAATTTCGCACGTAAAAAAATATTATTTTGTTATGTTTTCGAATTTCCACTGCAATGAGTGTGAATCCTGAATAGTTCCTGGGGATGCTGATTAAGTTTTATGAATTTATTTGTAAAAGTATAGACACTGAAAATTAAAATGTCGTGTGATGCCTCTCCTGCCCCAAGTCGACCCATTTGACGTCCTACCCCCCTTAAGGCGACAAGAGCAGTTGTCATGTGACAGCCAGAGCGAGAGCGCCAGCAGCAGCGAGTACTGTTTGTATAAAGCGTTTATTTTGCATTTTGTTTACGACCTTCCACTAAGGAAGGGATTCTATTTGTGTTTATCTGCTCTGCATAGTAACTAACAGTTCTTGATAAAACTTTACGTAGTTTTCGTGTTAGATTTCTTAGTGTTTTCTTGATCGATTAGAACAGAAAGCGCCCTAAAACCGTCTTTTGTTTGTTTCGCGGCCGCTAGCCACTAGTCACTTGAATCAGCAGTTGTCTTGTGACAGCCAGAGCGAGAGCACCAGCAGCAGCGAGTACTGTTTGTATAAAGCGTTTTTGTACTTATTTGCTGCGCTTAGCTTTTAAATAGTTTTTCTGGGAAAACCTAGCGTAGTTTTCGCGTCTCGTATTTCAGTGAGTGTTTCTTGATTATCAGAGTAGCTCTTCAGAAGATTATCTTGGGAATTTGTCACCGTATAGAGTAGGGTAAACATAGTCATGTGTAGGGACTGTGGTTGTTGTGAGCGGACGCAAGGAGAATTGGCCACTCTTCGGGGGCAGGTGGAGGCTTTGTCTGTTAGGCTCATCGAGCTCGAGGCGCAGGCGTCGGCTCGTAGTGGCGTTGGGGCAACTGTGGTGAGACCTATGCCTACTTCGGTGGCCTTGGAATCACATGGAACCCCTGATGTCGCTGCGTCTTCCGGCAGTGAGCATCTTACCGGTCAGCCATCACTCCAGGGTGAATGGCGGACAGTGGTGGGCTCGCGCGTGCCTGGCCGAAAGGCGAAGGTGGGATCTGGCCGCGTGGCAGCTGCCTTACCCCTTTCCAACAGGTACGGGGTGCTTCCTAGTGGTGATGACATCGTTTCCGAGCCACCACAGGATGCCTCGCCTGTTGGGCCAGTGGCCGATTCTCCGCCAAGGTCCCGACAGTTACAGAGGGCGGGCCTATTAGTTATAGGGAGCTCCAACGTTAGGCGGGTTATGGAGCCCCTTAGGAAAATAGCGGGTAGGTCGGGGAAGAATGCCAGTGTGCACTCGGTGTGCTTGCCTGGGGGTCTCGTCCGTAATGTGGAGGAGGCCCTTCCGGCAGCTATTGAACGCACTGGGTGTGACCGGCTGCAGATAGTAGCACATGTCGGAACGAATGACGCCTGCCGCTTGGGTTCTGAGGCCATCCTTGGTTCCTTCCGGCGGCTGGCTGATTTGGTGAAGACAACCAGCATCGCACGCGGAGTGCAAGCTGAGCTTAATATCTGCAGTATAGTGCCTAGAGTCGATCGCGGTCCTCTGGTTTGGAGCCGTGTGGAGGGTCTAAACCAGAGGCTCAGACGACTCTGCGACTATAATGGTTGCAAATTCATCGACCTCCGTTATTGGGTGGAGAACTGTAGGGCCCCCCTAGACAGGTCAGGCGTGCACTACACACCGGAAGCAGCTACTAGGGTAGCAGAGTACGTGTGGCGTGCACACGGGGGTTTTTTAGGTTAGGGGGACCCCCCCTTGGGCGAAACGATAAAATACCTGACGGCTTACCAGAGAGGACATTATCATCGTTGATAAAGAACGTCCGTCCTCAGAGACCAAAAACAGGAAAAGTTAACGTAATATTGGTAAACTGCAGGAGTATCCAGGGCAAGGTTCCTGAATTAGTATCTCTTATTGAAGGAAATAGTGCGCATATAGTATTAGGAACGGAAAGTTGGTTAAAACCGGAAGTGAACAGTAACGAAATCCTAGACACAGAATGGAATATATACCGCAAGGATAGGATAAACGCCAATGGTGGAGGAGTATTTATAGCAGTAAAGAATTCAATAATATCCAGTGAAGTTATTAGCGAATGCGAATGTGAAATAATCTGGGTTAAGTTAAGTATCAAAGGTGGGTCAGATATTATAGTCGGATGCTTCTATAGACCACCTGCATCAGCAACCGTAGTAGTTGAGCGCCTCAGAGAGAACCTGCAGAACGTCGTGAAGAAGTTTCGTGATCATACTATTGTAATAGGGGGAGACTTCAATCTACCAGGTATAGAATGGGATAGTCACACAATCAGAACTGGAGCCAGGGACAGAGACTCTTGTGACATTATCCTGACTGCCTTGTCCGAGAATTACTTCGAGCAGATAGTTAGAGAACCAACTCGTGAAGCTAACGTTTTAGACCTCATAGCAACAAATAGACCGGAACTTTTCGACTCCGTGAATGTAGAAGAGGGTATCAGTGATCATAAGTCAGTGGTTGCATCAATGACTACAAGTGTAATAAGAAATGCCAAGAAAGGAAGGAAAATATATCTCCTTAACAAGAGTGATAGGGCACAAATCGCAGAATATCTGAGTGACCACCATCAAACGTTCATTTCTGAGGAAGAGGATGTGGAACAAAAATGGAAAAAATTCAGGAACATCGTCCAGTACGCCTTAGATAAGTTCGTACCGACTAAGGTCCAAAGCGAGGGGAAAGATCCACCGTGGTATAACAATCATGTACGAAAGGTACTACGGAAACAAAGAAAGCTTCATCATAGGTTTAAGAGTAGTCGAATCATAGCTGATAAGGAAAAGCTGAACGAAGCGAAAAAGAGCGTAAAGAGAGCAATGAGAGAAGCATTCAACGAATTCGAACATAAAACATTGGCAAACAATCTAAACAAGAACCCTAAAAAGTTTTGGTCATATGTAAAATCGGTAAGCGGATCTAAATCCCCTATTCAGTCACTCGTTGACCACGATGGCACCGAAACAGAGGAAGACCGAAGAAAGGCAGAAATACTGAATTCAGTGTTCCGAAACTGTTTCACTGCGGAAAATCGTAACACGGTCCCTGACTTCAGCCGTCGCACGGACGCCAAAATGGAAAATATTGAAATAAACGATATCGGAATTGAAAAGCAACTGCTATCACTTAGTAGCGGAAAAGCATCCGGACCAGACGAGATACCCTTAAGATTCTACAGTGATTATGCTAAAGAACTTGCCCCCTTTCTATCAGCAATTTATCGTAGATCGCTGGAAGAACGTAAAGTACCTAGCGACTGGAAGAAAGCGCAGGTCGTTCCCATTTTCAAGAAGGGTCATAAATCAGATGCGAATAATTATAGGCCTATTTCGCTTACGTCAATCTGTTGTAGAATAATGGAACATGTTTTGTGTTCTCGTATTATGACGTTCTTAGATAATACAAATCTCCTTCATCATAACCAACATGGATTCCGCAAACAAAGATCATGTGAAACTCAGCTCGCCCTATTTGCCCAAGAAATTCACAGTGCCGTAGACACTGGCGAGCAGATTGATGCCGTATTCCTGGACTTCAGGAAGGCATTTGATACGGTTCCGCACTTACGTTTAGTGAAAAAAATACGAGCTTACGGAATATCGGACCAGGTTTGTGATTGGATTCAGGATTTCCTAGAAGAAAGAACACAACATGTCATTCTTAACGGTTCAAAATCTGCAGATGTAGAGGTAATTTCGGGAGTACCGCAGGGAAGCGTGATAGGACCTTTATTGTTTACAATATACATAAATGACTTAGTTGACAACATCGGTAGCTCCGTGAGGCTATTTGCAGATGACACGGTTGTCTACAAGAAAGTAGCAACATCAGAAGACTCGTACGTACTCCAGGAGGACCTGCAGAGGATTAATGCATGGTGCGACAGCTGGCAGCTTTCCCTAAACGTAGATAAATGTAATATAATGCGCATACATAGGGGCAGAAATCCATTCCAGTACGATTATGCCATAGGTGGTAAATCATTGGAAGCGGTAACGACCGTAAAATACTTAGGAGTTACTATCCGGAGCGATCTGAAGTGGAATGATCACATAAAACAAATAGTGGGAAAAGCAGGCGCCAGGTTGAGATTCATAGGAAGAATTCTAAGAAAATGTGACTCATCGACGAAAGAAGTAGCTTACAAAACGCTTGTTCGTCCGATTCTTGAGTATTGCTCATCAGTATGGGACCCTTACCAGGTTGGATTAATAGAAGAGATAGACATGATCCAGCGAAAAGCAGCGCGATTCGTCATGGGGACATTTAGTCAGCGCGAGAGCGTTACGGAGATGCTGAACAAGCTCCAGTGGCGGACACTTCAAGAAAGGCGTTACGCAATACGGAGAGGTTTATTATCGAAATTACGAGAGAGCACATTCCGGGAAGAGATGGGCAACATATTACTACCGCCCACATATATCTCGCGTAATGATCACAACGAAAAGATCCGAGAAATTAGAGCAAATACGGAGACTTACAAGCAGTCGTTCTTCCCACGCACAATTCGTGAATGGAACAGGGAAGGGGGGATTAGATAGTGGTACAATAAGTACCCTCCGCCACACACCGTAAGGTGGCTCGCGGAGTATAGATGTAGATGTAGATGTAGATTATCAACAGCGCACTGAGATTGAACGATGTCGAGCACTAGGGCCACGAGAGGCTGGATGTTCCTTCCGCGATACTGCAGTAACACTTGATAGGATTGTAGCCACTGTACACAATTGCCGACAGTGCTGGTCACGAGAACGTACAGTCGCAAGAAGACTAGTCTCCTGATGGCCACGTGTCACTATCGAGAAGAAAGACCATCGTGAGACCTGAGTTTCTCCTGGCGTATACAACTTTCAAATTACTTCCGGGAATTCAGCCAGGTAACACTTTCAGCGACCGCCGATATTTCGGCGGGAGAACACCCCGCCATTTTCAAGGCAAACTGCAACGGACAGGCGGCGTACATGCAAATTTAATACCTCGGTCCTCGGACCCAAGCAGGAAAGATAACACACACACACTGAACACTAGTGCCACCAAAGATGGCCAAAGTCAGAGCTATCGATAGTGAGACTATGAATTCGCAGGTGAGGTAGCATTGAGTCTGTCCCTCTGTTTCTTGACAAGGGAGAGAGCCGGATTCCAAACAGAGTTTAAACAGAAACCTCCATCCCTGTTAACAAGGTTGCTCGCTAATTTAATCTCAACTGCCTCCCGAATCACACTGTCCCAATAGCTGGACGTGCATGCCAATATCTCGGTGTTATTATATAACATGGGGTGACCAGTATTCAAGCAATGTTCGGCAATAGCAGATCTATTAGGC
This sequence comes from Schistocerca serialis cubense, assembly GCF_023864345.2. Taxonomy (NCBI): domain Eukaryota; kingdom Metazoa; phylum Arthropoda; class Insecta; order Orthoptera; family Acrididae; genus Schistocerca; species Schistocerca serialis. Next base: position 670,136,055 of record NC_064641.1, on the reverse strand, counting down.
TGCTGTAATCGTGTGTGCCGTTTATGCTCAGTACATCTGTCCTCCACGGTCCTGATAGTTTGACCAATATATGCCATGCCGCAGCTACAAGGGACACGATATACACCCGCCTTACGCAGTCCAAGATCATCCTTAACGGAACCCAAAAGTGCTCTAATTTTAGATGGAGGTCGGAAAACGCATTTCACATCGTATTTCCGTAAAATACGACCGATCTTATTGGACGTGTTTCCTACGTAAGGCAAGAAGGCAGTAGACTTAGGTGTTGACTCAGAATTATCATCAATCACCTTGTAAGTAGGCTGTTTATGTTTTCTCTATGTACGTAGGCTGTTTATGTTTTCTCTATGTAAGTAGGCTGTTTATGTTTTCTCTATGTAAGTAGGCTGTTTATGTTTTCTCTATGTAAGTAGGCTGTTTATGTTTTCTCTATGTAAGTAGGCTGTTTAGGTTTTTTATTGGTAACGCCACCTCTGTATGACAATCACTGGCTGTGCTGTGGGCAGTCTGTGTCTGCTTTGCATTGTTGTAATACTCGCCATTGTACTGTTAGGCAGCTGGATGTGAACAGCGCGTAGCGTTGCGCAGTTGGAGGTGAGCCGCCAGCAGTGGTGGATGTGGGGAGAGAGATGGCGGAGGTTTCTAATTTGTCATGAACTGATATATATATTATGACTTGTTATGATATTAAGGTAAATACATTGTTTGCTCTCTACTAATATCTTTCATTTGCTAACTATCCCTATCAGTAGTTAGTGCCTTCAGTAGTTTGAATCTTCTATTTAGCTGGCAGTAGTGGCGCTCGCTGTACTACAGTAGCTTGAGCAGCGAAGATTTTTGTGAGGTAAGTGATTTGTGAAAGGTATAGCTTAATGTTTGTCAGGGCCATTCTTTAGTAGGGAATTTTGAAAGTCAGATTGCGTTGCGCTAAAAATATTGTGTGTCAGGTTAAGCACAGTCTCGTGTAAGAATTGTTCAAAGGGGACGTTTCATATGTCGACCCTTAGCCTAGGATACCTCACTGGAATCTTCTGATTTTTTCTTGTAGTTTGTGTAATTAGTGTAGATTTTGTTTATTGCTAGCGCGTAATTGTAGAGAGAATCTCCTTTGTAGTTGCAGTCTTTCATTGTGGTACAGTAAAACAGTTGTAGCATGCATGCAGTTTTACACCAAGTATTTCTCAGCAGCGCGTGCAATTAACTAGATATTTTTTCTGTGTTATGTTAATGTGTTCTCTTATTTTTGCTCTTCAAATTGTGCTTTTCTGTGTTGTCGTGTGAAATACTGTGACAATAATGGCGTGTGAAAAACGTAACACTAGGCTCCAAACTAAACTGAGAAATAATAGTGATGACGAGCGTAGCTTATCAGCGCCGCCGAGTAATGAATTTACTAATGTTCAAAGTAGTAATTTGGTAACTGTGCACAGGGAAATGGAGCGGGCGTCAAACAATGGCGTGGACAGTGAAACAATTAGTGAAGAGGGAAGCATTATCGATCGATCGGTCGGCAATAGCTCGCCTCAGGAAGCCGAAATGACACGACACGATCTCGCAAATACTGTAGATTCAGGTTTTGGGTCATCACCGTTTTCTCAAATAAGTCAAGACACATTTTCTGCTTGTCAAAATGTGAATGTTTCCGGTGCAAATGCACTGCCGAAAAGCGTAGAGAAACAGATTCCAGACACTAATACATTATTATTGCAATTAATGCAACAAATGGAACAAAATCAGAGACAAACACAGCAAAAGCTTGAAAAGTTAGACACAATGGAACAAAATCTTCAAAAGTTAGACACCACACTTGAACGAACACGTGAAGATTTAACTACTGAGTTACATAACATTGAATCTAAATGTCAAAAAGTCTGTAATGACGTAAAAACACAAATTTGTGAGCATTTTCAACCTATTTTTTCGCGGCATGAAAATGCATTACAGAATCACGAAGCAGCCATAAAAGAACTGCAAATTATTGTTCATGAAAATCATGAGACCTTGTGGGCTAAAATTGACTCAGTTGCATCTACCGATTCGGTTACGCAACTTGCAAAAACTCAGGAAAACTTAAAGGACACAGTAGATACTCTGAAACTTGGTTCAGAAAAACACACTGAGGATATAAGTACACTATCGGAGAAAGTAGCCGAACTTTCGGATCAGTTCACTAATTTATCTACGAAGGTAGATGATAATCTGAATGACACAAAACCGGTAGCCTTCACTGACACAGAAGAGTATGAACAAATTAGAAAATTCAAACAAAATCAAAATCAAATCAATACACAGTACAAAAGAGAAATCCGGGAAGTGCAAGATCAGTTGGCACAAGTAGTACAAGAATTACGTATTTCAGAGGACACTCGCGCCCCAATACGGGAAGAGGGACATACAAATACGGAACAGACACAAAATAACAACACAGGGCACTTCGGAAATTGTGAAAGAAGTTGGCAAGGTACGCCGAATTTTGAGATGGAACCGCCGACACGACGTAACTATGACCGAGATGCTACTCGCCGACACGATGATTTTGACTATAAGCTGTTCATTACTACACGTAAATTCAAAACGTTTAAGAATTCTGGCAACGACATTCATCCACAAGCATGGCTCCATCAATTCTCTCATTGTTTTCCTCCCAACTGGTCATTGGAGCACAGATTAGAATTTATGTGTGGCTACTTAGAGAATGAACCAGCTGTAAGAATGCGATCGGTAATTCACGATTGCCACAGTGAAGGAGAATTTTACCATGCCTTCCTCTCAGCATATTGGTCTCAAGCCACACAAGACCGCGTAAAATATAGTATCATAATGATGAAACGTTTCGAACAATCTGAATTTTCCAGTCTTGTGAAATATTTTGAAGACATGTTGCACAAGAATCAGTACCTGTCAAACCCATACAGCCCCTCAGAACTCATCCGCATTTGCTTAATCAAACTGCCTGAACATTTACGACATATTATTTTGGCAGGACGTTGCAAAGACGACATTGAAGCATTTCAGGGACTTTTACAAGAATTAGAAATTGACACTGACAATCGCGGAACGCGAAAGCAGGAACACAACAATTACAGGTCACATCCGTCGCAATTCCGCGATGAAAGAAGTAATAACTTGACACGACAAGGCTATTCTCACAACACAAATCGTGACCAAAACAGACACCACCCGTATGACAACCGTTGGCAGGGTAGTAATAGTTACAGAGAAAGATCGCATTTCCGTAGAAATGAATATGACAGAGATAACCATAGAAATAGACAATATGGTAACCAAAACAATTATTATCAAGGGAGGCAGAATAACTTCAGACGCAACAGTTCGGCGCAGAGTTACGATTCAGGGAGAAATTCTCCACCACATGACCGACAAACAAGAAACTATGTAAACTACCGACATAACGACAGACCTGAATTCCATCAGAACTGGCGAGCTTTAAACAGAGCTGGGCCCTCTCGGCAAGGCGAATTTGTGGAAGTTAGGTCCCCTAATCCCAATAACGGTGCGCGCCAACAAAGAGACAGACAATGACTCGCACAGCAGGCAGCCGCGTGCGCCCACTGGCTCCGAGAAAAATAACATAAGACGCTAGCCTTGAGAAAAGATTTAGCATTCTTTACCGATGTAAACAACATGATAATTGCTTTGAAGTTGAAAGTCTGCGTACTAGGAAGAGTAAAGGATTGCACCACACTTCACATGTAAAACCGCTTACTGAGAGATAATCTGCTTTTTAACTTTGTCTTTGCCATAAAACGTTTCACTTCACGTTACTAGTATGCTTTAGAAACTGTTACCATGCAACAATGTTTGAAGTTAAATATCCAGCCAAGAACCAAGAGAACTTATTTAAACAGAAATGACGAATGCATTGTTAACAGACGTCACAGTGTTATTGTGTGTGTACATTCTTGCTTGTTTGTTGCACAATTACGTAACGACTATAAGGCTCACATACTTAGAACATTTACCAGTACTGCTAATGAGATTTTAATGCAACATTTTGGTTACCTGAAAATACATTCTGTATTTAAAGTGCTTTCTGAGAGATACCAGATGACACAGAGGTTAGTTTATGTGATAGCTACACGATTTTTATCACGACGCTACTAATGAGTGACAATGTACAATGTTGATTTTGCGGTGTTTCTGTTTTATATCTGCACAGTTTTTCTGTATTATTCTGGAAAGTAAAACATGTTTTAGTAGTAACTTTTATGGTATAGCTACAAGGAGACAGCCTTTTCTGTAGCACAACAATACGTTACAGCACAGTACTTTCTTCATCACGGCAATAAGCGTAATAAGTATGATATCTATACGCAAAGCATTTCACTTTTGTTTATCATGAGGTAAGTACATTGGCTTCTGCAGAACTTAGCTTTCGGAGGACGATAACTACGACACTTCCACAGAGATTATGTTACAAGACGCACAGTTTAGCGCTACAGTACACGTATTTGAGTGATCAATTTTATACTTAAAACATTTATTTTTAAAGATTTTTGAATTACAAAGAAAGTTTTCCGTGATATATTTCATTCCATTGGTGTAATCTGTAACACCTGAGGGTATAATTACATTAATCCTCAGGGGGGTACACGCTTACTTTGTGTACCATGTGTGTGGCAACCACAAGGAACCCTAGCTAATATGGTATTTGCTTATACAACTTTACACATCGGTACCATATTTCTCTAACACACAAATTACACAGCTATCTGATCATTTAACTGAGAGATAAACATTTTTTTACTACGTCAGTGACAGATGTTTACGTAATTACACAGCTGGATAACTTCACACTTATGAAACTGTATTTTGTCTGTGCATTGTAAACTGTTCATATTTTTTTGGAACCATTGTGATACTATGAGAGCTTTGAATGATGTATTTGGTAAAGGGATTATGATTTTTAAAGTACGTTTGAGGCAGCTGACACTTTTGACATGAGCAGAGAATTTTTTTAATTATTGGAGGAAGCTACGACGATTTTGAGATTTGACTGAGGTGTTATGATGTTATTTTTACGACGACGATGTGTATTATGCTGCTGAGGTATGTTTATGATTAATAGGCTGAGGCTACTATATGAGTTATTTGATTATGCTTCATATTTATAATGACGAAATATTGACGAGTGTCGATGGATACGTATATGTGTAATAAGGTAAGGAGTAATGAATAGTGGGTAGGGACTCTTGACTTGTGAAAAAGGATGTTGGAAACCAAGAATCGTACTTTAAGAGTTATGACATGTGTGAATCATGTGTGAATGTATCACAATGCCACTGAACATTTTTTGGACACTGTTATATCAATAGCATTTTGTTTCTACAGATTTGCAACGCTAATTCTTGACCTGTGAAATATTTTTATGTGAGGCTGTCACTGTAGCGGTAAATATTTCCGTAAGAAAGTTAAGTGACCACCTGCACGTAATGCGTCGCGGGCACCCAGCTGTGTCAGACGCCTGGAGAAAAAGCCATTATTGCGAGCCCTTTTCAGCGGCACACCAAAAACGTTGTGAGTGCACAAGTGGTGGTTTATGGACTTGCTATATTCTCTGCAAGACTCTTTGATGGTGAATGTGCACCTGCACAATCGCAACAGATGGCTGCTGGCCATCTCTACAAGGACTACAGTGGGTCTGCATCTTTGATGGCCCACCATTACCATTATCTCTACAAGGACTACAGTGGGTCTGCATCTTTGATGGCCCACCATTGCCATTATCTCTACAAGGACTACAGTGGGTCTGCATCTCTGGTGGCCCACCAATACCATTACCTCTACAAGGACTACAGTGGGTCTGCATCTATGATGACCCACCAACGCCATTATCTCTACAAGGACTGCAGTGGGTCTGCACCTCTGGTGGCCCACCAATACCACAATCTCTACCAGGACTCCAGTGGGTCTGCTCTGTGATGACCTACCTACCAATATTCGTCAGAACTTCGAATGACTCTGCTGTGGGTTTGCTCTGTTGTGGACCATTACCTGTCTGCATGTCGAGAGTCAGCACTGTCTTTCCATTGGAAGGACAACGCTACTTCTTCAAGACTGCATGGAAATCCACTACTTCTATGTGCATTTTCTTTTACTGCTCGGACTTCGAGAAAAACTCTGCATTTTTACTGTAATGAACAATGTGGACTGTCTTTATGGACTGTGAGAAATTTTGATCTTTTGACCAACATAATATTAATAAGTGTGTGCATTTTATATCTTTGTTACTGTAATTGTGAAAAATTTTTGTCAAATCTGTATTGGCCAGTGCCCAACACCATTTGTAAAAATTTTTGTGGGGAGCATGGGGGCTATGTAAGTAGGCTGTTTATGTTTTCTCTATGTAAGTAGGCTGTTTATGTTTTCTCTATGTAAGTAGGCTGTTTATGTTTTCTCTATGTAAGTAGGCTGTTTATGTTTTCTCTATGTAAGTAGGCTGTTTAGGTTTTTTATTGGTAACGCCACCTCTGTATGACAATCACTGGCTGTGCTGTGGGCAGTCTGTGTCTGCTTTGCATTGTTGTAATACTCGCCATTGTAGTGTTAGGCAGCTGGATGTGAACAGCGCGTAGCGTTGCGCAGTTGGAGGTGAGCCGCCAGCAGTGGTGGATGTGGGGAGAGAGATGGCGGAGGTTTCTAATTTGTCATGAACTGATATATATATTATGACTTGTTATGATATTAAGGTAAATACATTGTTTGCTCTCTATTAATATCTTTCATTTGCTAACTATCCCTATCAGTAGTTAGTGCCTTCAGTAGTTTGAATCTTCTATTTAGCTGGCAGTAGTGGCGCTCGCTGTACTACAGTAGCTTGAGCAGCGAAGATTTTTGTGAGGTAAGTGATTTGTGAAAGGTATAGCTTAATGTTTGTCAGGGCCATTCTTTAGTAGGGAATTTTGAAAGTCAGATTGCGTTGCGCTAAAAATATTGTGTGTCAGGTTAAGCACAGTCTCGTGTAAGAATTGTTCAAAGGGGACGTTTCAACCTGATGTACAGTTGGTCGATAGCGCAACGCACGTTCAATCTGTCTATCACTGTAACCATTTTGACGAAATGTAACTTCAAGATGGGACAGCTCAGCTGGCAAAGTCTCAGCGTCAGAAACGATATGTGCCCTGTGTACCAAGGTACGAAGTACCCCTTCACGCTGAGCCGAATGGTGACAACTATTAGCTTGTAAGTACAAGTCGGTGTGAGTACGTTTCCTGTAGACTGCATGTCCCAATGATCCATCATCCTTCCTCCTAACCAACACGTCGAGAAAGGGAAGGCAACCATCCTTTTCCACCTCCATCGTGAAACGAATGTTCGGGTGGATCGAGTTCAGATGTTCTAGAAAGACATTCAAATTCTCCCTACCGTGAGGCCAAACAACGAAGGTATCGTCAACGTATCTATAGAAACAGGCGGGTTTTAAAGGCGCCGACACCAATGCACGTTCCTCGAAGTCTTCCATAAACAAATTTGCGATCACAGGAGACAACGGACTACCCATCGCAACTCCTCCATCTGTCTGCTCGTAATACTGGTCATTAAATAAGAAATAAGTGGATGTCAACACATGCCTAAAGAGATTAGTTAAATCAGCACCAAACCTGGCTTCAATTAACCGCAACGAATCAGACAGAGGAACACGAGTGAAGAGAGAGACCACATCGAAACTCACTAAAATATCAGAGTCATTCAGCCTCAGTCCCTCCAAACGACGTAAAAAATCAGCTGAGTTCCTGATATGATGTTCACACCGTCCTACTTGTGGACTCAACAGAGAAGCAAGATGCTTGGATACACAATATGTCGGGGCGCCGATGTTACTCACTATAGGACGGAAAGGAACCCCCTCTTTATGAACCTTTGGAAGGCCATATAACCTAGGGGGAACCGCACTATAGGTGTTAAGCCTCTTGATTGTGTCCTGCGACAAACCACTTTTCTTCAGGAGGCTGTTGGTCTTTCTCTCGACACTTTTCGTGGGGTCAGCATCGATTCTGCGATACGTTGAATCAGATAGTAAACGTTGCATCTTTTGTACATAATCATGTTTATTTAAAACAACGGTGGCATTGCCCTTGTCAGCAGGTAAAATAACAATACTGGGATCAACTTTGAGAGAGCGTAAAGCAGCCCTCTCTGCTGCTGTTACATTACTCTTGGGTGGACGAGCCCTAGTCAAAACACGGCATGCCTCCCTCCTAACTTCCTCTGCAGCGTCAGGAGGTAGTTTGCAAACTGCCTGTTCAATTCAACTAATAAAATCAACTACCGGCAAATTCTTCGGAGTGGGTGCAAAATTTAATCCCTTCCCTAGCACGGATAAGGTTGCGTCGTCAAAAGATTTCTCTGTGAGATTTATCACAGAACGTCGAGATATACCATCCGACTCCGCGCGATGAAAACGTTCAAACTTTGCCAAATGCCGGGCAGTAACGGAGTTGTACTCCCAGTCAGCTTGGGTCCATGAGGCACCGTCCAACCAATCCCAAGTGAAATCAGACACTTCAGATGCAACCATTAAATGAAAACGATACAATTCTTTGGAAACAGAATCCAAACGTCGACGAGTAAAACGAATCCTTTCGCGAACAAGAGCCAAGCCAGCACGTTGCTTAATTCGATTGGCGGCAGGAGAATTAATATGGTGCACAATCTTAGCAAATGTTGGGTAGTTGATTTTATTAGTTCAATTGAACAGGCAGTTTGCAAACTACCTCCTGACGCTGCAGAGGAAGTTAGGAGGGAGGCATGCCGTGTTTTGACTAGGGCTCGTCCACCCAAGAGTAATGTAACAGCAGCAGAGAGGGCTGCTTTACGCTCTCTCAAAGTTGATCCCAGTATTGTTATTTTACCTGCTGACAAGGGCAATGCCACCGTTGTTTTAAATAAACATGATTATGTACAAAAGATGCAACGTTTACTACCTGATTCAACGTATCGCAGAATCGATGCTGACCCCACGAAAAGTGTTGAGAGAAAGACCAACAGCCTCCTGAAGAAAAGTAGTTTGTCGCAGGACACAATCAAGAGGCTTAACACCTATAGTGCGGTTCCCCCTAGGTTATATGGCCTTCCAAAGGTTCATAAGGAAGGGGTTCCTTTCCGTCCTATAGTGAGTAACATCGGCGCCCCGACATATTGTGTATCCAAGCATCTTGCTTCTCTGTTGAGTCCACAAGTAGGACGGTGTGAACATCATATCAGGAACTCAGCTGATTTTTTACGTCGTTTGGAGGGACTGAGGCTGAATGACTCTGATATTTTAGTGAGTTTCGATGTGGTCTCTCTCTTCACTCGTGTTCCTCTGTCTGATTCGTTGCGGTTAATTGAAGCCAGGTTTGGTGCTGATTTAACTAATCTCTTTAGGCATGTGTTGACATCCACTTATTTCTTATTTAATGACCAGTATTACGAGCAGACAGATGGAGTTGCGATGGGTAGTCCGTTGTCTCCTGTGATCGCAAATTTGTTTATGGAAGACTTCGAGGAACGTGCATTGGAGTCGGCGCCTTTAAAACCCGCCTGTTTCTATAGAGACGTTGACGATACCTTCGTTGTTTGGCCTCACGGTAGGGAGAATTTGAATGTCTTTCTAGAACATCTGAACTCGATCCACCCGAACATTCGTTTCACGATGGAGGTGGAAAAGGATGGTTGCCTTCCCTTTCTCGACGTGTTGGTTAGGAGGAAGGATGATGGATCATTGGGACATGCAGTCTACAGGAAACGTACTCACACCGACTTGTACTTACAAGCTAATAGTTGTCACCATTCGGCTCAGCGTGAAGGGGTACTTCGTACCTTGGTACACAGGGCACATATCGTTTCTGAAGCTGAGACTTTGCCAGCTGAGCTGTCCCATCTTGAAGTTACATTTCGTCAAAATGGTTACAGTGATAGACAGATTGAACGTGCGTTGCGCTATCGACCAACTGTACATCAGGTGATTGATGATAATTCTGAGTCAACACCTAAGTCTACTGCCTTCTTGCCTTACGTAGGAAACACGTCCAATAAGATCGGTCGTATTTTACGGAAATACGATGTGAAATGCGTTTTCCGACCTCCATCTAAAATTAGAGCACTTTTGGGTTCCGTTAAGGATGATCTTGGACTGCGTAAGGCGGGTGTATATCGTGTCCCTTGTAGCTGCGGCATGGCATATATTGGTCAAACTATCAGGACCGTGGAGGACAGATGTACTGAGCATAAACGGCACACACGATTACAGCAGCCTAATAGATCTGCTATTGCCGAACATTGCTTGGATACTGGTCACCCCATGTTATATAATAACACCGAGATATTGGCAGGCACGTCCAGCTATTGGGACAGTGTGATTCGGGAGGCAGTTGAGATTAAATTAGCGAGCAACCTTGTTAACAGGGATGGAGGTTTCTGTTTAAACTCTGTTTGGAATCCGGCTCTCTCCCTTGTCAAGAAACAGAGGGACAGACTCAATGCTACCTCACCTGCGAATTCATAGTCTCACTATCGATAGCTCTGACTTTGGCCATCTTTGGTGGCACTAGTGTTCAGTGTGTGTGTGTGTTATCTTTCCTGCTTGGGTCCGAGGACCGAGGTATTAAATTTGCATGTACGCCGCCTGTCCGTTGCAGTTTGCCTTGAAAATGGCGGGGTTTTCTCCCGCTGAAATATCGGCGGTCGCTGAAAGTGTTACTTGGCTGAATTCCCGGAAGTTATTTGAAAGACCATCGTGTTTGCAGTATGGCTCTGACGCATTGTACTGCATCTGCAGCAGCAATGTGAGCAGTAGTTGGCACAACAGCGATACAAAGAACTGTTACAAATCGATTGCTTCAATGACAGCTCCGACTAAGACGCCCTGTCGCGAGCATTCTACTGACACCAAATCACCGACACTTCTCACTTCAGTGGTGTCGAGTGAGAGCTCATTAGCGGGCAGGGTGTCTTCTGAGGAAAGCTGGTTCTGGCTCGGTGCCAGTGATGGCCGTGTGTTGGTTACGAGGAGGCCATTTGAGCTCCAGCAACCAACCTGTCTGCGAGCTAGACACACTGTAGTCATACCTGGAATTATAGCCTTTGATGCGATTCATACGACATCAGGAACAATCTCGTGGTTATCCCTTGTACGCGGACTGCAAAACTGTATGTGAATCTGGTGATTCTACCTGTTCTGCTGCCATTCATGAACAGCATTTCACATGGTGCATTCCATCAAGATAACTCTCGCCCACATACCTCTATTGCAACATAACATGCTCTACAGTGTGTCGGAATGTTGCCTACGCCTGCTCGATCACCAGATCTATTTCCGTCGAGGAGATAGGGAGCATCATCGGATTAGAACTTCAGCGTCATCCTCAACCAGCATTAACAGTCACTATATTGATCGACCAAGTGTACCAAACATGGAACTCCATCCCACAAACCCGTACAACACAGTGCACGCGCGTTTGCATTCTTGCATACAACTTTCTGTGATTTCACCGGTAATTAATGTACTAGCATTTCACATTTCAATGGTTTACCCCGTGTTTTCACGAACCCGTGATCTTGCAGTTTTAATCACTTTCATATGTTACCTAGCCGAATGTATTCCAGAAATTTCATTACTCCATATTAAATATTTTTTGGTGTTGCGATTTTTTCTGTCGGTGTTTATTCATATAGTATTTGAGAATGAGACCGCTTAGCGACTTCCTACAAACTTTACTCATAATTTCAAACATTTATAAAACTACTTCTTGTTCATGTACCTCGCAACACAATAAAAGGAAGAGGTTAATCGCTTACTAAATTTTCACTGTTCAGTGTCAGGTGCTATGTTCTTATTTATTACTTACTTACTACTAAATCTATTCGAAAAGTGTTTTGCGAAGAGCATCCACATATAGTACTGAATATTCCTGCCAATTTATATTATAGTACGAAACATAGTTCAAGTGATATAACATCATAAATATTGAGATGCGTGAAGCAATAGCTTTTACTAAAAATGGACCGTAAGTTACACAGACTAAAGTCATCCAGTGTTTGATAATGTGAGGACTTAGCCACTTACAAAAAGTCTTAAACGTAATTTAAAACAATTTCTAAATTTTTCTCGCTCGTATGCCTAACTTCAGATATTTAAAACATTAACTCTTTTGCAAAGAAATCAGACGTTTGAAATAGCTTTATGCATGGGAATTCAATTCATTAAAGAACTGGGGCTGGGAGAATAACTGGTAGTTAGTTGACTATTCGACTGCGGAAGCTATCCAATTATCACTCTTACATGCCTGATTCATCGCTTGATGATTTCTTTTTGTCCCCTTACGTCGTAGTAGTAGCGCATGGACTGAGATTTTCGTCACTACAAGAAGACTGAATCTTTTCAAAACCTAATATTTTGTGTAAAAACATAACGGTGAAGAAAAAACTCCAGAATTGGTTACAACGGACAGAAAAGTCTTTCAGTTTTGAAGACAAATATTTTGATAAACAATCAAACCATTTGTGCTAGGCACTTCTTTCATTAGCAGCTTTTCTAAAAGCTTGATGGCGACCTTCGTAATTTTCTGAAACAGCGCTTCTGTAAGAACTGTTACTTCAGAGAAACGGCTTACGCACATCCAATGATATTTGATAACCCATTTCTCCGCAGATTTCAAAACTGCTCTTGTTGTGCTGCAGATTGAATTAATGTTCTTTCTCGAAATACTGTTGTGTTGTTTGGAGATGCCACTGGTTACAACATACATCGACTAATGTGCGGTAGGGACAAACTACACATCAAAGGCTGAATCGTGTTGATTCTTCCGCAGGTTCCTGATAGAACAACATAATTATAAATGAAAAGAATAATGATGTGTTTGTTCTACAGGACTAATTTATTTATTTAACCGGTTTTTCGCCCTACGAGGCCATCATCACACTTTAACTGTCTTCGTCAAAGAAGTTATATACAACATTTGGAAACAACATTGGAAAGATGTTACTCATCTACCTAAAGGTACGAACACACAGTAAATGCCGTCTTTGACAGTATAGTGGTAATGCAATCAAAAAAGCAAAAAACTGAACAGTAAATAAATAGAAAGAGAGAAAACCGGGCAATACTAACACCAGACTCTAAAACCGGTGCCTAAATAACGCTTTAAACTAAATTAACAGTTCAAATAAAATGCACTTACTACACTGGAAGACTACTAAAATGTAGCTTGGCGTTATAGATGGGAACTGATACATAAACACAGTGAAATGCAGAAGTGCGTATTGTTACTATAAAATCTATGGGGAACATAGGCAGTCACAATAACATGTTCAAGCATTCTTTGAAAAGCGAGGCATGCCACTGCCTCTCAGGCCTCTAGGTCCTGTTTCTTTCTCATTTATGTTAGGGATTGAAAACACATGAAGTCATAATCACACATTATATCTTAATTTTTTTGGATTGATTAGTAGTTTCGACTAACAATCTATAAATCTTCAGATCATATCCTTAATTAGTGCTGGTGTCATTACGGCTTCACACATGATTAAAATCTCTCTTAAAATCACAACATCCGTACACGACGTAATTAAAAATAGCTATTCAACGTTCGTGGTCAGCGTGAAAGGCGTTATATCGCTATAAATTTGTAAGTTACAGAATAATTCTAGTCTCCTGAAAGTCGCACTTTGTGGATAACTTATTCGACAGCTTCTTCCGGCAGCAATGTCAAACGGCGCGTGGACTCGCATGTAAATCATGTACTATGAGAAAGTCTAAGAGCACATGGCGCCTCTCATTGATTTGTCACGTTATTCATTGCTGTATTTGCTAAAGGAGGAGTCATCAGATAACAGTCGACCCTCAGACGATCTGTGTAGCTCTACAATAATAATCACTTACGTACAGTACATCAACAGATGTGGTTAATATCATTTGTTGGGGTCTCAAATTCTCTGAATCGTTAGTTTATCAAGATTTTAAGGCGCTTCAGTTATCCTGAATCGTTTCGTCCTTACAAAATTCACTGTACCAGAGTTTCGTCTAAAATTGCATAGGTACGTATATATCGTGGTAGAGCTTATCAACGCGCTTCCTTTATGAAGCAAAGATTTTATGAATTTTTACTCAGAAAGAAATGTTTGGAGAGAAAGTTTCAAGAGATATAAACTCTCCCCTTTAATAGCAATGCCAATCTTTTACTTCGGCGAGGGGATGGGAGGGACGAGAAGGATGATGAAGCGGAAAGTTTCCTCTGAAACTTGCGTGCGTCTCTATAGATAATGCCTAATTAATTCTTTTCATGACGCCCAACACTTAAAATTATAGATTTCTTTATCCTGTTCGTTTTTTTCTCTCGCGATTTCTTTCTCTCTCCTCTTTTTGCTGATAAATTCATCAATGTTAATGACGAACAATTACTCAGGTGATAGATGTACTTCTTTTTTACTTAATTTAGGTACTATAAAAGCATCGTCATGTTCTTCGCCATCGACACCGTTACTGAAACGTGAAACAAGCAAATTACTGTACGACAAGCAACGTCATTGTTACCTTTTATGGCGACAAATACATCTGACATAGAGGAAAAGATGTCATCATAGAATTCGTTACTCCACAACCATCATTCATGAAGTGGAAATACAGTACGTAAATTCCCACGGAGTGGTATGTGCTAGTGAAAGATGTACATGTTCATCTATACACGAAGCCAAGTCACCATACGGTCTGTTGTGGTCAGTACTTTGAGTGCGACTGTCACTTCTTACCCCCCTTCACACTCACACGAATTTGTAATCGGGAATCCTGCGAGAAAAGAACGATTGTTTGTGAGCCTCCATGTGAGCTCCAATATCTGTAATTTTATCTTCTTGGTTATCTTGCGAGAGCCGGCCACTGTGGCCGAGCTGCCCTAGGCGCTTCAGTCAGGAGCCGCGTGACTGCTACGGTCGCCGGTTCGAATCCTGCCTCGGTCGTGGATGTGTGTGATGTCCTTAGGTTAGTTACGTTTAAGTAGTTCTAAGTTCTAGGGGACTGATGACCTAAGATGTTAAGTCCCATAGTGCTCAGAGCCATTCGAACTATCTTGCGAGTGTGAGTAGAGGGTAGCAGTAACTTGCGGATCTAAGAACGTGCGAACACGGAAGTTTTTTAAAAAAAGTAGAGTTCAAACGTGTGTGAATTCCTGAGAGATGAAACTGCTGAGGCCATCGGTCTCTAGTGTTACTCGTCACTTAGACTAACTTATGCTAAGGACAACACACATACCCACGCCCGAGGGAGGACTCTAATCTCCGACGGAGGGGCCGTAGAGCCCGTACGTGGCGCCCTAAACCGCTTGGCCACTCCGCACGGCGAAGTTTAGCACTTAGCCAGTCTGTGAGGCACAACGATTTTGTCGTGGCGTTAGCCACCGTAGTTTGATGAACTTATCCGTGACTTTCTCGTGCTTCATATGTGAAACGCACTGCTGTTCTTCCTATCTTCTCTGTGTCCTCTGCCAACACTGTCTGGTATCGGTCCCAGATCCCAGACTCAAGACTAATGTTCAAATATCAGTAGAATGAAGGTCTTGTCCGCTACGCCTTTCGTGGTTAGACTGCACTTACGGAAGATCCTTCCAATGAATTACAATCTGCCACGTATCTTGTCTGCGATTACTTTAATGCAATCGGTGCATTTAAATTGCTCGGTACACATACTCTCAGAAAAAAAGACATAACAAAAAATCGACTCTAAATTGAATACCTTAAAACCTTTGAGCCCCTACAGTATGATAAGATTAAATTTTTTCACGTAATTAACCTTTATTATCATAGTAAGCAACGAATATAAGACGAAACTGCCAAAGATAAAGAATAAGTTGCGTCCAGTAGGTGGTAGCACTCTGGAACCACTGGGACATACAGTTTTCATCCAGACGTCATTTCAAGTGATACATTAGAAAGTAAATTTGCATTTTTCCTATAGAAAACCCCAAATCTCGATACTCCCATGAACTAATAAGGCTTAAAACAAATTATAGTCCTAAATAACAAGCAAAAACGGGCCTAAAATTTAATAATTTTTGTGTCACAACTTTATACTGCCCCAGTGGTTTCATTTCGATAATACTCATAAAAGCCGTAGCGCAAACCCAAATTTACGTTACATTAACGCAGCTATGCTTTCTTTCACAGTCTCCTCAGTGTATAAACACGTCAGAATCCCTTACAATAAAGTACCACAACCTCCGCGTCGACTGTTGCTTTGAGACCCATAAGTGAATGCCACAATGCACTACATTTGTAGAAGTACCTCGTGTACCGTCAGATGTATCTGTCTTGCAACAGCATCGGTGGTTTCATACGAAACGCACTAATACATCAAAAGCAAACATTAATAACGAATTTCTGGTTTCAAGCGGTCAAGGGCTCTGAGCACTTGGTTATCCCCGCTACTGTGAAACAAATGCTTCCTGTAGCTAGCTTTTTGGTTTCTTGGTTTTGAGTCGTAGTAGTATGGACCGAAACCAGAAGTCCAGTAAATATGGACTCTAAAGTTCATTCGTTAAGAGCTATGAACACTTGTCCATTTTCGCTGTTGTGAAACACATCTCTTCTGTTGCAAGCACTTTGGTTTACTAATTTTGGCAGATGGTAGAATGGATCGAAACAAGAAAAAATGCCCAGTAAACATTTCAGATGCATAGCTTAAAAGCTATGAGCCCTTCCTCAATAGACCGGATGTGCTCCACATTAGTGAATATTAACAAGTGCTCATAGCTCCTGAGGTATGGGTCCTATTACCCATGTTTACTGGAAATTTTCGTCTTTGATCTATACAATGACCTCTCAAAACATGAGATTCGTTTTTTTTAACACTCTTTGTGAACAGCAGTGGTTCTATAACACTCCATTGGGGTATTTCGGAAGCTAATTTTACGTCCAGGTATCTGTCGGATGTTCAAATGTGTGTGAAATCTTACGGGACTTAACTGCTAAGGTCATCAGTCCCTCAGCTTACACACTACTTAACCTAAATTATCCTAAGGACAAACACACACACCCATGCCCGAGGGAGGACTCGAACCTCCGTCGGGGCGAGCCGCACTGTCCTGGACTGCAGCGTCTCAGTCCGCTCGGCTAATCCCGCGCGGCCCAGATATCTGTCGGATAAAGACGTCAAACTGTGCTCTATTCGTTAGGAACCCTTGAATACAATCACTGTCGATCAGTAAGATCGTATTTACTTCATTAGTGTGTAACAGCACCGATATTCTTCCGGAAACCAATGAAAAGGGCATTCTGTACCATTCTAATAGTAAATGACTGGACACCGAGTGCTGTTTTGTGCCTCGCCTAGATCCGTCTCACATCATTCTCATCTAATTTTAAGTGACCTTCATTGACAGATCTATACAAACCGCCAAAGGAGATAACGCAGAACTGTACAGTCACATTGACATTTGAAGTGGGATGTGGATTGCTTAATCTGAAAAGTGGTGGTAGGAGCTATAGAATGTTCTGTACAAAGGAGAGGCGTATGTGGAGATACTTCCTGAGATCACCGCCACACTCGATACAGTCCAGAGGGATTTGTATCCAGTTTTGCATTCCTCAATTCCCCTCAAAGACAAGCTACAGACTTCAGAAACTATTCCGGACTGACAAGGGTGATTTATTCACCAGTTTCCGTTTGAGTGCGTCGCGGGGGTTATGCATGGAGAGGCGCTTCGCCAGGAGTTATCTCGAGGACTCCCTCCTGTGGTATTTCCACGCGAAATAAAATTTCTCTTTGACCGCTCCGGCATCAAAAGCCTTCGGAGCAGCGGCACAAAAAAAGCCGGCGCCGTTATCGTAAGAATGGGTGAAAGGAGAGCGCCGCCAGAGAGCAGATAGCGGCGTGCGCGTGGCGCAGGCAGCGCCTCACAGCGGGCGGGCGCGGAACGACGGGCGCCCGGCGTCTCCGGCCGACGAGGCTTACGTGCAACTGCCGCCGGCGCCTTTGAGAACCTACCCTCTGCCTTCTGGAGGCGCCACCCACGAGACGAAAAATTGCAACAATTTGACCTCCAGATTTTGTCACTTAAATAGTAACAAATTAGTAAAGTACATAGTAAATAGAAGTAAATTGTAAATAGTAACGTTTGTAAATACTGCGTCCTGTTTAGTCGCTATTAAGGGAAAACGTGAATAAACACTCTCAAAATATTAAAGACAATCTGTGAGTGAGAAACTACAGGAAAGTTCGCCATTCCTAAGCTTGACAAAACTTTTATCGATGTAGACAAGGTCAACTCAGCTACACAAAACACATCTGGCACATAAAAACAAACCTGTCACAGATAAAGACTAGCAAACTACCGCAATAGAAAGGCCAAAACCGGGCATATGCCACGAATTATTCCATAATAAACATTTTAGAGACAATAAACAAAAAATGCAATTCAGACGGCTTTGTAACATCCCTCATGTTTGAAGGACGACATAGTGTACTACGTTAGACTTGTGACTGATTATGGTTGGCTGCCGCAGAACACACACAATGTAAGATGAAAGGTAAAGTGCCCATACAATTCAAATGAGAACAAAATCTGATGTATCGCATTCCTTAACCTCAAACTAACCTGTAAGCCTATGTATATATTTCAGGAAAAAAACACTGGGAATGCCACAACTGTTGGAAACGTGTTTGAATGATAAAACAAAAAATAATATTTATCTAACCGTTTAAACCAATTAACTGTATAGTCCGTACAGTCTGCATTTTCTCGCCCCATTTACGTTCTTCACCTCATTTTATTTGTACTTACCGTGATGACCCTAGTCGGGATGTCCTTCGGTGGCAAGTGTTTAGCTGCCTGGACTTTTCCTCATTTTGAACTATCTGGTTAAAGCTACTGTAATTCCCACTTTCAACCCGATGTCATGGTCACAGTACCTCGACTTCACATCTCTCCTTTTCTCCTTTCATTTCTTTTAAGTCATTTTCCTGTAAACCGTGGGCTGATTAGTAAGCAGACGTTGCAAAAGTAATTACGTCCCTCCTGACAAAAAAGGCGCCAAGACATGACAGTGTTGTCAATCAGCTAGTTAACAACCTCCCATCCTCGGCGATCACAAACCTCGCGAACGTCTTCTAAGAGATTACTCGTTCCCGCAAGTTCCCAGCTTACTCGAAACACATGGAAGTTGTCGCGATACGCAAACCACGAAAACACCCTCTATACCCGCACCACTCAGGCCGATTTGCCTCTTACCAACTCTCAGCAATATCTATGAGCGCCTAATATCCATACACGAACATATTACCAGATAGCAACTTCTGCCAGATTTCCAATTCTGATTCCGACAGACCCATTCTGCCTCACAACAGATCACGAGAGCGGTTGAAGCAGCCACAGAAGGATTCAACCGCAGCCTTCAACTCAGTACGGCATAGAGTGATGCTCTACAAGTGGTACAAACAAAACGAAACACAACGCCCCTGGCGCAGAACCACCAAGTATCTTGGCGTAACCTTGGACTCTCCTCTTACGTGGAAACCCCACATAGACGAGGTACGAAGGAAGGTCTGTGCCAGAATGTCCATCCTATGCCCAGTCCTCCAAACAACCAGCCCCCTTCCCTGTTCTGCAGATGTTTATGAGGCCCTAGTACGGCCAGTAATGGAGTATGCACGCCCAGTCTGTGGATACCCGGAGAAACAGCACCTGGACAAGCTCCAGAAGCTGCAGAACCGCACTCTCAGGAGGCACTGCATCTACCCCTGTAATTCCCCATAGACGGTCTGCACGAAGCAGCTGAAATCCCACTCCTGAAAGAGCGTTTTCAAGACGTGGCAAGGGCCTTCTATGAAGGGTCTTCCAGATCAGGAAACGTCTTCATCCACTCCCTAGGTCGGTATGACATGTCCCACGACAAGCACAAACGCCCAATGACGATCTTCGACGACTAAGTCGAAGGGAAAATCCCTACATCCAATCCCTAATCCTGCTCCCTCCCCCATAATACCAGTCATCTTGCCAACCTCAGGCAAGTACCAGACACACAGAACAGTCATCACATCACGCAGACATCGAAAAATCACAAAAATAATCACACACACAAGTACACAGAGGAGTAAAAGCCGAAAGGCTACAAACTCTCCTACACACTTCCCAAAAGAGGGAAAAGTGTTACATAGAGTGAGTGAGTACGGGCACTGGAAGAAAGTCATTTGATCGGATGGGTCTTGTTTCACACTGTTTCCCATTTCTGACAGAGTTTTTGTCCGAAAAGTGAAACATGGTGGGTGAGCAGTCATATCATGATTTCATGGGCCCCATGGTTACTATGCGAGGTCGGATTGGCTCAAATGGCTCTGAGCACTATGGGACTTAACTTCTGAGGTCATAAGTCCCCCAGAACTTAGAACTACTTAAACCTAACCAACCTCAAGGCATCACACACATCCATGCCCGAGGCAGGATTCGAACCTGCGACCGTAGCGGTCGCGCGATTCCAGACTGTAGCGCCTAGAACCGCTCGGCCACTCCGACCGGCGAGGTCGGATTTCTGCTCAGGATTATGTGGCCATTTTGGCTGCTCGCGTCCATGCTATGTTACAATGTTTGTTCACCAATTGTGATGCTATGTTCGATGACGAAAGGGCCCGTCTTCATACATCTCGTAACGAAAGCACTAGTTCTGTGAGCACGAGGATGAACTGTCTCATCTCCCCTGGCCAGCAGAATCACTGGATCTCAGTATTACTAAGCCTTTGTCCTCCATTTTGGATGCTTGCTGCCTACCTCCATCGTCATTACTTCAATTTGCGTCTATGTTGCAGGAATAATGATATAAGATTCTCTTGAAGACAATTCCGAACCTGTATTTATCCGTTCCGAGACGGCTGGAAGCTGTTTTAAACGCCAACCGTTTTCCATATCGTATTAAGTATTGTAGTGTGTTGTGGATTTATTGTTTCTCATATTTTTGTCAACCCTTTACATATGCAAATGACTCCTGGGTCGCCTTTTTCCAACAAATCCATCATTCCTTCCAGACAGAAATACCTTAGCTCGACATTGTTTTACAAGCTCACAAATTTTCCACCTGTCCTGTCAACGGTCTACACTGCACCAAAACACCAGCCTTATAGAGTGTGCATCCTTTGTCATTGAAATAAGAAGTAACGACGAATTGGATTGGAACTCTTACCTGTGAGAGAAACTCAGGATGAGGCAGAGAAAGTGGAAGTACATAGAAACGTTGGAGATTTTTCTGAAAGCACCTTCACTCCAATCCGTTTGCGCTAACATCAGCTCCACGCAGGAAATATGATGGACCTATACGAATTTCATCACATGAAGCCTCAGGTGGAAAGCAGCTTATACACTCCTGGAAATGGAAAAAAGAACACATTGACACCGGTGTGTCAGACCCACCATACTTGCTCCGGACACTGCGAGAGGGCTGTACAAGCAATGATCACACGCACGGCACAGCGGACACACCAGGAACCGCGGTGTTGGCCGTCGAATGGCGCTAGCTGCGCAGCATTTGTGCACCGTCGCCGTCAGTGTCAGCCAGTTTGCCGTGGCATACGGAGCTCCATCGCAGTCTTTAACACTGGTAGCATGCCGCGACAGCGTGGACGTGAACCGTATGTGCAGTTGACAGACTTTGAGCGAGGGCATATAGTGGGCATGCGGGAGGCCGGGTGGACGTACCGCCGAATTGCTCAACACGTGGGGCGTGAGGTCTCCACAGTACATCGATGTTGTCGCCAGTGGTCGGCGGAAGGTGCACGTGCCCGTCGACCTGGAACCGGACTGCAGCGACGCACGGATGCACGCCAAGACCGTAGGATCCTACGCAGTGCCGTAGGGGACCGCACCGCCACTTCCCAGCAAATTAGGGACACTGTTGCTCCTGGGGTATCGGCGAGGACCATTCGCAACCGTCTCCATGAAGCTGGGCTACGGTCCCGCACACCGTTAGGCCGTCTTCCGCTCACGCCCCAACATCGTGCAGCCCGCCTCCAGTGGTGTCGCGACAGGCGTGAATGGAGGGACGAATGGAGACGTGTCGTCTTCAGCGATGAGAGTCGCTTCTGCCTTGGTGCCAATGATGGTCGTATGCGTGTTTGGCGCCGTACAGGTGAGCGCCACAATCAGGACTGCATACGACCGAGGCACACAGGGCCAACACCCGGCATCATGGTGTGGGGAGCGATCTCCTACACTGGCCGTACACCACTGGTGATCGTCGAGGGGACACTGAATAGTGCACGGTACATCCAAACCGTCATCGAACCCATCGTTCTACCATTCCTAGACCGGCAAGGGAACTTGCTTTTCCAACAGGACAATGCACGTCCGCATGTATCCCGTGCCACCCAACGTGCTGTAGAAGGTGTAAGTCAACTACTGTGGCCAGCAAGATCTCCGGATCTGTCCCCCATTGAGCATGTTTGGGACTGGATGAAGCGTCGTCTCACGTGGTCTGCACGTCCAGCACGAACGCTGGTCCAACTGAGGCGCCAGGTGGAAATGGCATGGCAAGCCGTTCCACAGAACTACATCCAGCATATCTACGATCGTCTCCATGGGAGAATAGCAGCCTGCATTGCTGCGAAAGGTGGATATACACTGTACTAGTGCCGACATTGTGCATGCTCTGTTGCCTGTGTCTATGTGCCTGTGGTTCTGTCAGTGTGATCATGTGATGTATCTGACCCCGGGAATGTGTCAATAAAGTTTCCCCTTCCTGGGACAATGAATTCACGGTGTTCTTATTTCAATTTCCAGGAGTGTATTTTGGAAATTAATGGGAAGATCTAGAAATCTAATAATTAAAATATTGATATAAAAAATAAGTAACTGGAAGAAGACGCAACTGGTACACTTATTCCAACTGGGTGTAATGCATATATGCATTCCCTTCACGTGTTTAAGCCAAGTATTACGAACATTTATGCCATCGGGAATTCTCAGTAGCAGCCAGGCTACATGTACATTTAAGAATTAAGCGTCAGCAAGAGCATTAGTTTTGAAATCATGGGAGGCAATGTTGTGCAACGTTAGTAGGGAGAAGATACGACTACTCGGGAGTAGGATCTTACAATCTGAGACAGTGTTCCGAGACGAAATTCCGTCACAATGTCCGCAAACGTGACGCCAGACCCGCCAGCAACAGCGATCTGAACGCCCATTGGCTGAATATATATATATATATAAAAGGAACGAGAGAAGTGTCCTTATTGGCTGAGGGAGAAAGGTGGGGTGGTCTCTCTTGTCCTTCGGGAAGACAGGGCGAGGCAATCGCGAGGAGCCACTCAAAACGCACGGTCGAGTGACTGGGGCAGCTCTAAAAAAACGGTCGCGACTGCATATTTCAGATGTTAAATAATATGTAAAGTGAAGTTATTAGTTATATGAACGCCACGTGTCGTGGGCAGTGTCTATCATTATGTAAAGTCAGAAAACTGTGTTAATGTGTCGAATATAACGGCGTAGTCCAGAGCCGCCATATTGCAAATACTGATTATGTGACGTGTGTGGCAAAGCAATTTCTGTATTGAAACAAGTATAGTTCAATCGTTGTTGACAATTAACTACTGGCATCCATAAACACTGCACTTCAGCAGGATCACCACCTACATGGAACCTGGCGACTAGCACTAATACTGTGCGATGAGGGACTTTCCGAGGCAGCAAGACACCAGGTTAGTGAAGTACTTCCTTCTCGCTACAATGCGAATGAGGGTGTTGTATGGGGACCAGGTATCAGACATGTTAACACTATATGAATGATGTGATTCTCGCAGACTATGCTACAGTATACAGAAGTACATAGAAACGATGTAAAAGCAGAGAAAAATTGCCTGTTGGAACGTCTGGAAGACACTGGGAAAGAGACTGCGACCATCAATGAAATTTTGAAGACGCAAACTCGAGACCTTTTAATGAGGTTATGGAGAATGATCATGAATCGGTTGAACAGATGTGAAATAAAAAGAAGTACACTCCTGGAAATTGAAATAAGAACACCGTGAATTCATTGTCCCAGGAAGGGGAAACTATATTGACACATTCCTGGGGTCAGATACATCACATGATCACACTGACAGAACCACAGGCACATAGACACAGGCAACAGAGCATGCACAATGTCGGCACTAGTACAGTGTATATCCACCTTTCGCAGCAATGCAGGCTGCTATTCTCCCATGGAGACGATCGTAGAGATGCTGGATGTAGTCCTGTGGAACGGCTTGCCATGCCATTTCCACCTGGCGCCTCAGTTGGACCAGCGTTCGTGCTGGACGTGCAGACCGCGTGAGACGACGCTTCATCCAGTCCCAAACATGCTCAATGGGGGACAGATCCGGAGATCTTGCTGGCCAGGGTAGTTGACTTACACCTTCTAGAGCACGTTGGGTGGCACGGGATACATGCGGACGTGCATTATCCTGTTGGAACAGCAAGTTCCCTTGTCGGTGTAGGAATGGTAGAACGATGGGTTCGATGACGATTTGGATGTACCGTGCACTATTCAGTGTCCCCTCGACGATCACCAGTGGTGTACGGCCAGTGTAGGAGATCGCTCCCCGCACCATGATGCCGGGTGTTGGCCCTGTGTGCCTCGGTCGTATGCAGTCCTGATTGTGGCGCTCACCTGCACGGCGCCAAACACGAATACGACCATCATTGGCACCAAGGCAGAAGCGACTCTCATCGTTGAAGACGACACGTCTCCATTCGTCCCTCCATTCACGCCTGTCGCGACACCACTGGAGGCGGGCTGCACGATGTTGGGGCGTGAGCGGAAGACGGCCTAACAGTGTGCGGGACCGTAGCCCAGCTTCATGGAGACGGTTGCGAATGGTCCTCGCCGATACCCCAGAACCAACAGTGTCCCTAATTTGCTGGGAAGTGGCGGTGCGGTTCCCTACGGCACTGCGTAGGATCCTACGGTCTTGGCGTGCATCCGTGCGTCGCTGCGGTCCGGTCCCAGGTCGACGGGCACGTGCACCTTCCGCCGACCACTGGCGACAACATCGATGTACTGTGGAGACCTCACGCCCCACGTGTTGATCAATTCGGCGGTACGTCCACCCGGCCTCCCGCATGCCCAATATACGCCCTCGCTCAAAGTCCGTCAACTGCACATACGGTTCACGTCCACGCTGTCGCGGCATGCTACCAGTGTTAAAGACTGCGATGGAGCTCCGTATGCCACGGCAAACTGGCTGACACTGACGGCGGCGGTGCAAAAATGCTGCGCAGCTAGCGCCATTCGACGGCCAACACCGCGGTTCCTGGTGTGTCCGCTGTGCCGTGCGTGTGATCATTGCTTGTACAGCCCTCTCGCAGTGTCCGCAGCAAGTATGGTGGATCTGACACACCGGTGTCAATGTGTTCTTTTTTCCATTTCCAGGAGTGTATATGACCTTCACTCTCTTCTGTCTCCTCTCCTAATCCTAATTCTCTGGACATTTATGCCAGCGCATCTCTGCAACTTCCAACCACCTTCATAGCTCATTCTGGTGGAACTCTGGGTCACTTCCTTATACTTGTTCCTTCCCTTCCAGTTTTTTTTTTAAATGTGTGGGTATGCTTCGCAGACACCCTGCTCCTACTTTGTCCTATACAGGTCTCAGATAAACCCTACGCGAAACTAGCACGGAGAGTACAACGAGTTATTTGGCGCTGTGATGAAGACAGTGGACCTGGATTCAGGAAAAACTGTGTTCAATTACCTTCCAAACATCATCGTTTTTCCTAAACGTCTCGAGACGACCACTAGGATGGTTGCCTGACCCAACACACGGCCGACTTCCCCCACCATCCCAGTCCAATTCTGGCTTGAGGGTCTGTAAAAACCACTTTGTTTTGACGCTGCTGAGCAACTGGCCGCCCAGATGAAACAAGGGGCTGCCAACAGTGTCCACTCAACGAACGTTTGGCGAACGTTGTATGTATGGGCCTCCACAGCAGGCGTGTGGTTCATGCATCCGTGTTTGCTACTATTCATCGGCGACTGTGATTTGCACGCCATTACCGCAAATAGGCATCCACTGAATGGCGTAGGTGTCCTTTTCAGATGAATCACATTTTATGCTCCATCGGACATATGGTCGTTGGCGTGTACGGCGAGAAATCGTCAGAATAATTCTGGCCGGATGGCATTTCGTGGGTTATATCGTCATTCTGGAAG
This sequence comes from Schistocerca serialis cubense, assembly GCF_023864345.2. Classification (NCBI taxonomy): domain Eukaryota; kingdom Metazoa; phylum Arthropoda; class Insecta; order Orthoptera; family Acrididae; genus Schistocerca; species Schistocerca serialis. The sequence continues at coordinate 670,109,889 of NC_064641.1, read as the reverse complement.
GTACAATGAACCAACACAATTATGTACTACCCTTTATGTGCTACCCTTGGAGACCTTGTCCATCCCTCCATCCACTTTCCTTTTCTTATTTTCTGTCCACACCTTGTTTCACACTCAGAGCTTACAAAACTCAATTCTTCGCCCATTGCGACTCTCCGGGAGTTGTAGCGAAATCACCATCCTTGACAGCAGCTGTCAAATGTGCGAGGAACTTCATTATTTCATATTTTGGTAAAGCTAGATAATAATCGAATTTTTCTCCTTAAAATATGCAAACTACAAAATATTTTTATATTTGAAATTAACTTTTTAATCATTAAAAACTTTAATTGAAAAACGGATACAAATATCACCGCTTATTGCATAAATTTGATTCGTGTGTGGCGAGGAAGACAGTTACTTACATGTTCTGGAAATCATTAGCGCAGTTATTATCGGAACGAGACGGAGCCAGTCAGCTTACGAGCTACATAAACATGTAATGTTCGTGAGTATGGCTACCAGCCGACTACTTGTACGTTAATAGGTAGAACACGGGATCGAATTTGATAAGAAAGAGCATATCAGTCCTTAATGCTAATGATGTATTTAATGTATTTAGTGACAGAGTAAAACTTGGTTCCCAGAAAAAGATTTTTACTCTGCAGCGGAGTGTGCGCTGATATGAATCTTCCTGGCAGATTAAAACTGTGTGCCGGACCGAGACTCGAACTCAGGACCTTTGCCTTTCGCGGGCAAGTTCTCTACCAACTGAGCTACCCAAGCACGACTCACGGCCAGTCCTCACAGCTTGGTTGTTTGAAGCGACACATGCTATCAGTTTTTAACACAGATTCGTCTATGAAATAGAAATAGCGGTGACTAGGAACTGATTTTATTATACATATGAGATCTGCTTCGCTACCCATTAGAAATTGTGTGTCATTAATCAAATGATCAAACATGCATTACACAGAAATTAATGCGCCGCTGTTACTTCAGTACTTTATTGGCTTCCTTCCTTCGCACTGTAGTTGCGGAAGTGTGACGAGACTAAGAACGATGGCCTTGGGATCACTTCCTGTTTGTCGGCTGGTTCTCTATTGCTTAAACGTATAGGGAGTGTAAGGAAAGTCGTGACTTAATACGGAAGTTGAGTACACGACCTCGCCGTTGACATGTAGGACTGAGAGGGCGAGATGACCGATAGTCAGGATCAGGTAGCTTCTAATGAAGCTGTTTCGTGAAACTGAGGAGGGTGCAAGATAAACATTAAGTTATAAAGTGTACACAATTGAAAATGTGCTCCGTTATAAAAAGAATGATGTATGAAGAAAGTTATATGAAAAATATAGAAGTCTGAACAGTGCAAAAAATTGGTTGTATTCTTTTTCTTCACCTCCATAGTGAGGAAACACTTGTGCCATGTCAAATGAAATCCGGGTCCGGAGCAACGTCACTATTATATCCCTGCACCCAAAAAGCTCGTTAGTTGTATATTCTTCTGGTCATGGTAACGCATTTACAGAATAATAGCGAGTTTGTAGCTCTTTATTTCTGAAACTTGTCTAAGGTTGCTGATAATTTATGTTCATAGTTAATCACCATAAGCCGGCCGAAGTGGCCGAGCGATTCTAGGCGCTACAGTCTGGAACCGCGTGACCGCTACAGTCGCAGGTTCGAATCCTGCCTCGGGCATGGATGTGTGTGATGTCCTTAGGTTAGTTAGGTTTAAGTAGTTCTAAGTTCTAGGGGACTGATGACATCAGCAGTTAAGTCTCATAGTGCTCAGAGCCATTTGAACCATTTTAATCACCATATAGTGTCATCACAAATTTGGTAATGTGTCAAATGTGTGTGTATAATAATGTCATTCTGTAACTTTATATACAAAATGGAAAACGGCCATCCCGCAGTGGTAACACTGGTTCCCACCAGATCATCCAAGTTAAGCGTTGTCGGGCTTGGCTAGCGCTTGTATGGGTGACCATCCGGGTCTGCTGAGTGCTATTGGCAAGTGGAGTGCATTCAGCCCTTATGAGGCCAATTGAGGATCTACTCGACTGAGATGTAGCGACACCTGTCACGAAAAGTGTCAACGGCCGGGAGAGCGGAGCGGTGTGCTGGTAACACACCGCTCCGTATCCGCATTTGGTGATGCCTAAGGGCTGAGGATGACACGGCCGCCAGTTGGTACTGCTGGGTCTTCCACGCCTGATCGCTGATCGGACTGTTATATATATATATATATATATATATATATATATATATATATATATATATATATATATGTCATGAAGTCATGAAGTCAAAAAAAGAGGGAAAAAAACGTAAATGGGAATTCCTACCAGGGAGGCAATGAAGTCAGCTCGAGACCAGGGATAAAACGGCCTGGAAAAAAAAGGGAAAGGAAGAGAGAGAGGGAGAGAGAGAGAGATAGAGAGAGAGAGAGAGAGAGAGAGAATTCGTGAAAAACGCTTAGAAACTCCAAATATTGGAACATAATTGCTTTAAACTCAGAAATATATACAGAACAGGTTTTGCTACTAACCAGTCGCTGTATTAATATATAGTAATAGTCATACTCAATGTCTATCTGACAATTTGGCGGTCTCGAGTTCTCGGTTGTACTTGCAAAATCGTGTAATCGCTCTCCTTTCAACGACGCTCGGGTTCACTTGTATCCGAAAAAAACCAGTTTGCAGTGACGATGACGTAGGAAATGCTGGCGAGTTTAGAGCAAGTACACGGAGCTCATTTCTAATTTCCTGTACAGCTCCGTACGAGTCTCAGTCTATCGTAGTTTGTTTTGAGATCCTTACGAGAACTATACGTCGTCGGTAATAGATTCGTTCTGCAGCCAGCCGCAAAAGCCAGGTCTCGACGTTCTTTTCGCGAAACAGTATTGAAAAAATTTAGTCTTCCTTCCAGGGATATTCATATGAGTTTATGAAGCGTCTTACAAGTTATTGCATAGCTAGATGCGTCATAACAAAAATGGGCACCCCTCACAGAGTACTGTGTTTGTTCACATGCTAATTATGTTCATGTTGTCAACCGAATCGGGCTACATGGGAACACAAAAGCAAACACCATGTAACAACAGAAATCATTACAAAAATAGCAAAACAAAATTGAACAGAATGTTGTTGATACGTACGGTGTACAAAACGACTACACATGATTTTGGTGGTAGAAATCTAAAATATAATTTTGTCCATGTAAAGATATTTCCGAGCTCACCATTTAGATTGACGTGCATTTATGCACTGCTCTCAACGCCGTTCCCACTTCCGGAAGAAGTTTTGGTATGCCTCTTGCTGGATCGCGCGAAGCGCCGTCTGAAAATTTTCTTTTAGCGGTATCTCGTCTGCCGTTACAAATCTTCGTATTTTCAATGGGGCTATCAGATTTGAAAATAAAAAAAAAACGTACGCGGGGGCTAGGTCTGAAGAGTACAGAGGATGACCCAGTACGATGACTTCGTTTTCTGTGGAATAGTCACGCACCAACAGGATAAATATGCGGGTGAGTTATCGTGCTGAAAGAACCGTGAATTGTCTCGCCACATTTCAGTCCGTTTCCTTTTCATATTTCCTCGCAGGCTTCGCAACAAGTCCTGAGAGTTTCATCGATTAACAATTTGTCTCTGTGGCACGAATTCATGTTTTGAACTAATCCTTCAAAGTCGAAGAAAACTATCAGCATGGCTTTGACATTTGACCTGAACTTTCGAGCTTTTTTTAGTGTTGGAGAACGTTTCCCGACCCACTGTGAAGATTGAACCTTGTTCTCTACAACATAACCATAGACCCACGTCCGATCAACAGTTATGATTCTCTTAAGTAACATCTCGTCTTCATTTGCTCGATCCAAAAGCTATTCTCAGATTACTAGGCCTTTCTGGTCTTGACTTATGGGCCTTGGGAAAAACTTGGCGGCCACACGATGCATTCCAAGATGTTGTGTCAGCATTTTACGACATGATAAAACTGGAATGTTACATTCCTCCGCAATCTTTCTGGCAGTCAGCCTTCGTTTGTCACGCACAATTTCTTTGACTTTCCTGTAAAGGGCGTCGTCGGTAGACGTCGAAAGGCGTCCTGAACCAGGGTCACCTTTAACATCCGTCCGGCTATTTTCAAACCGAGTGAACCAATCGTAACACCAAGTATGACTTAAGCACTCATCACCGTAGGCTTCCTGAGTCATCTGACGTGTCTCTGTAAAGGTTTTCGGTAACCTGCTTTTGTAATCAAACAGTTGTATCGAAAGGGCACGGAGATCACTGACAATTTTAGATATTCGTCTGCCTGAAAAGATTTTTAATCATCTGTGCATAAATAAAAAGGTGACGTGAGATCTGAGGATATGGTCAAGTTTCAATTTAGATAAGTGAAGAAAAATGGACCGTACAATTGTTGTGCTCACATTGCACAGATCACGTGAACTTCGGATGAGTCACGGTCATGAAGGCTCATTTTGTGCGCCATATTTGAACGATGTGCTAGTTATTAGCTCTTATGGAAAAGGCTGCCTTCTCGCTTCAAGTGAGACTCAGAGGAAATGTTAATTATTCCTTGTCGTCCACAATCATGAATCATGCGCTAGAGTCCGATTCAGCAAGCATGTGCACATTTGTTTTATATTCTTAACATTCTGCTATGTATCAAACACTTATAGCCCTGTTGCACTACGTCAGTACTGCGAATAGATGTTGCAATTTGTCAGTGGTGAAGAAGTTGGTCCTGGAATGCTCTTTTCTTCCCATGAAGGATAGCCGCATTGACTTAATGTCCAAGAAATATCAGAAGTAATGACTTTGGTACTCTGAAAATCATCGTATCAGACAACAGCATAAACTATGTGATATAAAGTATCCTGACACCTGGCTGAAAGTGACTTACAAGTTAGTGGCGTACTCCATCGGTAATGCAGGAATTCAGCATATTGTTGACCAACCACTAGCCATGACGACAGCTTCCACTCTCGCAGGCATGCGTTCAGTCAGGTGCTGGTAGGTTTCTTGGGGAATATCAGCCCATTCTTCACCGAGTGCTGTTCAGAGGAGAGGAATCGATGTCGGTCGGTGAGGTCTGGCACCAAGTCGGCATTCCAAAACATCACAAAGGTGTTTTATAGGAATCCGGACAGGACTCTGTGCAGGCCAGTCCATTAGAGTGATGTTATTGTCGTGTAACGACTCCGCCACAGGCCGTGCGTTTTGAACAGGTGCTCGATCGTGTTGAAAGATCCTATCGCCATCCCCGAATTGCTCTTCAACAGTGGAAAGCCAGAAGGTGCCTAATATATTCATGTAAGCCTGTGCTGTTATAGTGCCAAGCAAAACAACAAGGGGAGCAAGCCCCCTCCATGAAAAACACGACCACACTATAACACCACCGCCTCCTAATTTTACTTTTGGCACTACACACGCTAGCAGATGACGTTCACCGAGCATTCGCCATACCCACTCACTGCCATCGGATCGCCACATTGTGTATCGTGTTTCCTCATTCGTCACAACGTTTCTCCACTGTTCAGTCGTCCAATGTTTACGCTCCTTACACCAAGCGAGGCGTCGTTCGGCGTTTACCGGCGTGATGTGTGGCTTATGAGCAGCCGCTCGATCATGGAATTCAAGTTTTCTCACCTCTCGCCTAGCTGTCATTGTATTTACAGAGGATCCTGATACAGTTTGGAATTCCAGTGTGATGGTCTCTATGGATGTCTGCCTATTACACATTACGATCCTCTTCGTCTGTTGGTGGTCTCTGTCAGTCAACAGACGAGGTCGACCTGTGCGCTTTTGTGCTGTACGTGTCCCTTCACGTTTCCACTTCACTATCACATCGGAAACAGTGGACCTAGGAATGTTTAGGAGTATGGAAATCTCGCGTACGGACGTATGACACAAGTGACACCCAATCGCACCTGACCACGTTCGAAGTCCGTGAGTTCCGCGGAGCGCCCCATTCTCCTCTCTCACGAAGTCTAATGACCACTGAGGTCGCTGATATGGAGTATTTAGCAGTATTTAGCACAATGCACTCAATATGAAAAACGTATGTTTTTGGGAGTGTCCGGATACTTCTGATCACACTATGTGTATGGAAGTAGTTAGTGCGACAAAAACAACTGGAAGAATATTTCCACCAAACCACAATTTCTGATATGTGTATGAACAATATATTGCCGCCGTTTTTTAAGGTCCTGAAACCAATAAAAAGGCCTACGGTTGTTTCGATTAAGGAAATTTAAGTGTACACAAAGCCAATTTAATTACCAACGCAGAGTTCTTGATGATACGACTGCTGACTGGCCTTCTCTTTTCGTACATCTATATCCACATGATTGTTATCTTTTGGTGATATTACAAGATAAGGTTTACGCAAACATACTAGTCGAACGAGAACACATGGCGACAAAAGTGAAGTACCCGGAAGACTTACCCGGATGTCAGCTTCATACATGTACACATCGTCGGTGCGTATGTAAAACATTAGAATGGCAATTCTGCGTGGCAGGTAGAACGATTACCACAGTGCTTTAGTTTCATTCAAACTTAGCATTGTTGCCAGGCCTGATTCGGTAGGTATATAAGAGGCATGAACAGCGTGAGATTTTGGCCGATCTCTGTCAATGCTGCAGACGTGCCTCGTACTCTGCTGAGACAGCAGCATCAGCACCTGACAGCCTTTAAACGGGACCTCGTTGTGGGTCTCCGTGAGTGCGGGTGGTTAAATTGTCTGAGACCCGATATTGGACCCGCGTGGGAAAGTGAGGGCAAGCATACTTGACGTCACCGTTCTGGTCTACCACGTCCTGCGACCAGGAGGATGATGCCTTATTGTGCACCAACAACTTCGTAATCCCTTCACATCTGCGACTGCCTCCCGAGAACAAGTAATGAATTCCCAGCAACATTCTGTGTTATCCAACATCATTGGTCAGAGATCAGCAACAGCGTGAATAGGGAATTACACTTCCTGCTTAAGCTGCCATTAACAACACGACATATATGACTGTGTCTGAAGTGACACTGTGTTTGGTAATCATGGACTGGTGATTAATGGCGTCCGCCCCCAGTAGTTTGTCGGCGCGATAGCTTAGCGTGCTCTGTCAGAGAGCTGGATGCTCTCTGTAATAATAAACTGAGTGATGGAATCTACAACGATCTTCAACGTATGTCATTTGACGTCCGCTACGACCGAACAAATAATAAAAAAAGTAGCTGAGTCATCAGCGCGACAGAACGTCAGTCCTAAGGGCCCGGGTTCGATTCCCGGCTGGATCGGAGATTTTATCCACTCAGGGACTGGGTGTTGTGTTGTCCTCATCATTATCATTTCATCCCCATCGACGTGCAAGTTGCCAAAGTGGCGGCAAATCGAAAGACTTGCACCCGGCGAACAGGCTACCTGAAGGGTGGCCCTAGTCACACGACATTTACATTTACTGTGTATAGCGTCGTATCGCGGTTATTTACTATTCCACATGACCATCATTGTCGAGTATGACGAGGACCTTTTTCTTCCTATGTTTTGGAGTCGCACAGTGGTGTTATGCTGTAAGGGGCGGCATTGGGTACGCCTTTAGTTCACGGCTGGTAGTGATTTAAGGAACTCTGACTCCACAACGGTGCATTACAGAACTGCAACGCCGTTATGAGTTATCTCTCACGCGATTCAGGATGTAAAGGAAAAGTACTGGACCTAATTGCCTCAGGCGGTATGACATCGTTCCAAAGCGAATCAGTGCATGCTTCTACGTCAGAGGAGTGTTTGTCACTCTGATATGATGTGTCGTCCTGCCAAGTTCTTCGTAAATTTGACTCGATTTCATAATCACTGAAATAATGTGAGCCGGTGGGGGTGGCCAAGCGGTTCTAGGCGCTACAGTCTGGAACCGCGCGACCACTACGGTCGCAGGTTCGAATCCTGCCTCGGGCATGGATGTGTGTGATGTCCTTAGGTTAGTTAGTTTTAATTTGTTCTAAGTTCTAGGGGACTGATGACCTCAGAAGTTAAGTCCCATAGTGCTCAGAGCCATTTGAACCATCTGAAAATAATGTCAAACGTTCTCTCCTTCCGCGTGTGTCACTGTCTTTGGTCAGGCAGTGTAGAAGCTACCGGGATAGTGGTTTTAAGAATTTGCCAGGCAAATTTCGACAAGTAGTTGATAAAGTGTTCAGAAGGTGTCAGATCGGACTTTCAGAGAAATACATTACTTTGAGGACCTTCTACCAACAATTCCACGCATAATTTAGTCGCACTGTGTTCTTGAGTCACCAAGTTGTCATGCAGTAGCTGCCGAAGGAACCAGCCGGTGCACATTGCCTGCATGATCTTGTAGTACGTGCAAGAATTTTTAACTCCCATTGAACCGAACAGCTGACCTAGGCACGACAGCACCTCCGTCGTGTCTATGCTCAACAAACGGGAAGGGTAATATGTAGTAGCATACACTACGGTATCCTTACAAACTAAGCGCTTTCACGCGCTACACGTCTCTACCTCGTTGTCACGCATTGCACAAACGACAAATGTAGGCCGACACTTCTGTCTGAGAACATTCCTCGGAGAATATAACTTTGATATCATTTAGTAACAGAGTAGTATGTCAGACTCCATGTGTCGTCTAAGTAAGTACTAGCCAGTTTAAATCTTATACCTCAAACATCTAAGTTATAAGGAAAAAAAGAAGACGTGCCACACAGGACCGAAATCATTGGATGTGATGTGTACGTGCAGACAAAGGAATGATTACAATTTCCGAGAAAGAGCTTCACAAATTGAGAAATGTTGCCAGTCAAAGTTTGGTTGTTCAGGCACGAAGACAAGTGGTAGAAACTCTCGATGTGTACTGGCGGGCATTATCTTGATGGAATGTGAGTTCAGGTTGGCTGTCCATATAACTGGCAACAAAGAGGGACATAGAATATCATCGCCGTCGTACTGCCATGCTGTAAGGGTTCCACGGATGACAACCAAAGGCATCTTGCTGTGAAGACAAATATCACTCCAGAACATCGTTCCTGGCTGCCGGCCGTATGGTGGGGAACAGTCACGCTGGTATCCCACCACTGTCTGGAGCATCTGCAGACAGGTCTTCGCCTGTCGTCTGGTCTCAGTTCGAAGCGGGACTCATTATTAAAGAAAATTCTACTCGATTTAATGAGAATCCAGGCTATGTGCCAGATGCCACTGAAAACGTGTTTGTTGGTGTGCAGAGGTCAATGATAATTAGCGCAGGAGATACTGTGCGCCCAGCTCCCTTTTTGTGAGGCGCCTATTAATCGTCGTTACGTACTCTGAGGCACCACTGGCACGTCCAGTTGGTGATAATAATGAATCCCGAGCTCTGAGTCCTTCTCTGACCATGCTGGGTCCTTACATTCTGTCGTTTCCGTAACTCGACGTCTTCCTTCTTGACGCTGTGTTCGACCATGATTCGCAAATTTCTGACAACCTCGTTGAACAGTGGCTTCTCTCCTGTCCAAATGTCGAGGGATTCACCGATTACTTCAACCGGGTATTTGAGCCCAAATATACATCCTCTCAAATGCTTAAATCTGCTTAAATTGTTCACGCGCTTGTTCGAGAGACGTAGCTACTGTCCAACTGAATTCATGGAATGAAATTAGCAAGGCTATCCTTGCTGGGATCGAGGGCAAATTGTGCACACTCTTCCACTGGCCAGCAAAGTTTACAAATTTGCATTTCTCGTTGACACGTGTATGAATAACAGTTTGTGATCAATTTGCATAACTCTTTCGTTGCGAGTTCTTTTTTCTCTCTAAGAGTGTCCTTTCACAAAAATTTTATGTAGTTTTCCCTTTCTGAAGCTATGGTGTCACATTCATACATAAAAATTAGTTCATCGTACCACGATTTAGAAACATATTTCATAGGAAGAACAATTCCTCCCATACGTGGAACACGTGTGTCGGGACTGGGATCGGAAAACGGACTGAATGATAGGCCTAGTACATCTTAAGGTATCAGCTGTCTCACAGTAAAGCCGTTCACACTGATGGACCCTCACACTGGACCGTCATCCACGGTAACCGGATGACATGAATTTCCCAATAACTAACTACAAGCTTAAATTAGGCTCTGATACGGCTGCGGATTTAATATACGAAAAAACAACATCGTAGAATGTTAATGATATTATTTATTGAATTTATTGCTACTTAATTTATTGAGAGTTAAATTCCGCAGTGGCTACAATTTTCATCGTGCGAAAACAACTCATTTTGTGGATGAATCTGTGATGTCACTCTAAAACTATAAATTGTAACGTAGAAAATAATTATTAATGTGTCTGCTGCTTATCAAACATGAAATAAGTTGGATTATATCTGTTTGTCATCAATTCCGTGACCGACGAAATTAGAAGTGGTATTAGCTGTAACCAAAAATGAAAGTAGAGCAACAATAAAGAAAAAGAGAGTGCAAAGGAATAATCTTAAGTTCGAACACACGAACCTCAGGATATTTGACTACAACCTTATGCTCTACACTGTAGCGCTATTATTGTGGTAGTTTCAATAGGTCAGAATTAACATGTCGTCCACATCTCTTGAAAGGAAGCCCATTAGGGCCATTAGTTTTAGGTTTAGATACCGGAAGTCTTAAATCACATTACGCCATTGCCGACCAGATAACCAACCCCTTTCAGAGTCTCTGTGTTAGCTTCCACTTCCGTACAGCATAAGCTGCGAAGTTGCTGCCGATGTGGAATGACATTGTGTTCTTCATGCTATAGCAGAAGTGGCTCCCAATTAACGCATTTATAGACATCGTCAAGACATACATATTGTGTCCTCTTCGCTGCTTTTCTTGTTTGAAATAATCACTTTAGTTCAACTCATCTCAGCGCCATGTCCCACTTATCGTAATTTAGTTACCATAGATATGTCCATCTGTAACATTTTGCTTGTAGTCTACATCAGCTTTTCCGTCTGTAGTGTCACATGTTACCTTCCTTGTACCTACGTTTTTCTTTCCACTTTCTGTGATTGCCCTTTTCACAGATGTCCATTCATCTTCAGCGGTGCTGCCTACTGGCCTACTGCGCTATTCCTTATTGCTGTATCGATAGTCTTAGAGAACTTCAAGCGCATCTCGTAATTCCTCAGTTCTTCTGTATCCCATTTCTTTGCCTATTGATTGTTCCTTACTAATTTCCAGCCTACTCTACATCACTACTACACTGTGATCTGAGTCTATACATGCTCTTGGGAACGCCTTACAGTCAAATAACTGATTTCGGAATCTCTGTGTGACCATGATGTAATCTAACTGTAATCTTCCAGTATCACCAGGCCCTTTACAAGTATACCTATATCTCTTGTGATTCTTGAACAGAGTATTCGCTATTACTAGCTGAAATTTATTACGGAACTCAATTAGTCTTTCTCCTCTCTCATCCTTTGCCCCAAACCCACATTCTTGTATAACCACTTTTTCTTCTTTTTCTTTTTCTTCTTCTTCTTCCCCTACAACTGTATTCCAGCCGCCTAGTACTACTAGATTTTCATCTCCCTTTGCGTATTGTATTACCCTTTGAATATCCTCATATACTTTCTCTATCTCTTTATCTTCAGCTTGCGACGTTGGCGTACATACCCGAACTATCTTTGTCAGTGTTTGTTTGTTATCGATTCTGATAAGAAAAACCCTGTCACTGAATTGTTCACAGTAACACACTATCTAGCCTACCTTCCTATTCATAACGAATCCTACCATTTTATGCTACTACATCTACATATAAATGGATACTCTGCAAATCACATTTAAGAGTCTGGCAGAGGGTTTATCGAATCACCTTCACATATCCCTATTATTCCAATGTCGTATAGCGCGCGGAAAGAACGAACAACCATATCTTTCCGTACAAGTTCTGATTTCCCTTATTCTATCATGGTGATCGTATCTCCGTATGTAGGTCGGTTTCAACAAAACATTTTCGCATTCGGAGGAGAAAATGGTGGTTGGAACTTCGTGCAACGAAAAACATCTTTGTTTTAATTATGTCCACTGCAAATCCTTTATCATTTCAGTGACACTCTCTCCCCTATTTCGCGCCAACGCAAAACGTGCTGCTCTATTTGGATCTTTTTCGATGTACTCCGTCAGTCCCATCTGGTAAGGACACCACAACTCGCAGCACTATTCTAAAAGAGGACGGACAAGTGTAGAGTAGGCAGCCTCTTTAGTAGATCCATTACATTTTCTAAGTGTTCTGCCAATAAATGGCAGCCTTTGGTTAGCTTTTGACACTACATTTTCTATGATTCCTTCCAATTTAAGTTGTTCGTAATCGTAATTCCTAGGTATTTAGTTGAATTTACGGCCTTTAGATTTGACTGATTTATCGCGCAACTGAAGTTTAACCGATTCCTTTTAGCACTCATGTGGATGACTTCACACGTTTCTTTATTTACGGTCAATTGCCAATTTTCGCACCATACAAATATTTTTTCTAAATAGTTCTGCGATTTGTTTTGATCTTCTGATGACTTTATTAGCCGATAAACGACAGCGTTCATCTGCAAACAACCTGCTGCTCAGATAGTCTCCCAAATCGTTCACGTAGGTAAGGAACAGCAAACGGTCTATAACACTATCTTGGGGAACGCCACACATCATCACGAATCTAGTCACATAACTAAGACGATATTCCATAACCAAGCGATTTCACTAAGCCGCTTGTGTGGTACATTGTCGAAAGCCTTCCGGAAATTCAGACATACGGAATCAATCTGAGATCTCTTGTCAATAGCACTCAGCACTTCTTGCGAATAAACCATGAGTTGTGTTTCACACGAACGATGTTTTCTAAATCCAGGTTGACTGTGTGTCTGTAGATCGGTTTGGCTTGGTTCAAATGGCTCTGAGCACTGTGGGACTTAACTACTGAGGTCATCAGTCCTCTAGAACTTAGAACTACTTAAACCTAACTAACCTAAGGACATCACACACATCCATGCCCGAGGCAGGATTCTAACCTGCGACTGTAGTGGTCTCGCGGTTCCAAACTGAAGCGCTTAGAACCGTACGGCGTAGATCGGTTTCTTCAAGGTAATTCATAATGTTAGAACACAATATATGTTCTAAAATCCGGCTGCATATCGACGTAAATGACACAGATCAGCAATTTAGTGGATTACTCCTACTACCTTTCTTGAATATTGGTGTGACCTGTGCAACTTTCCAGTCTTTGGGTACGGATGTTTCGTCAAGCGAACGGTTGTATATGGTAACTATGGAGCTACTGCAATAGCGTATTTGGAAAGGAACCTAATTGGTATACAGTCAGGACCGGAAGACTTGCTTTCATTAAGTGATTTAAGTTGTTTCATTAGTCCGAGGTTATTTACTTCTACGTTACTCTTCGCAGCTGTCATTGATTCGAATTCTGGAACATTTACTTCGTCTTATTTTGTGAAGGCATTTCGGAAGGCTGTGTTTAGTAACCCTGCTTTGGCTACACTATCTTTGATACTACCTCCATTGCTATCACGCGGAGAAGGCACTCATTGTGTCTTGCAGCAAGCATACGCCCAGAATCTCTTTGGATTTCCTGCCAGATTTCGAGACAACGTTTCATTGTGGAAAATATTGTAAACATCTCACACTGATCTGCGCTAGATGTCGAGCTTCTGTAAAAGATAGCCAATCTTGGGGATGTTGCGTATATCTGAATTTGGCATGTTTCTTTCGTTGTTTCTGCAACAGTGTTCTGACCTGTTTTGCGTACCAAGGAGGATCAGCTCCGTCTTTTGTTCAATTATTTGGTATAAATCACTCAGTTACTGCCGATACTATTTCTTTGAATTCAAGCCACATCTGGTCTACACTTATATTGTTAATTTGGAAGGAGTGGAGATTGTCTCTCAGGGAGGCGTCAAGTGATTTGCGGGTTACAATATTCAATCTCGCTACGACAATCATGTGTTCAGTAATCCTTGTATCCTTTTTGATGCTCGTTATTAACTCAGGATTATTTGTTGCTAAGAGGTCTAGTGTGTTTTGACAACCGTTTACTATTCGCGTGGGCTCATGAACTCAATGCTCGAAATACACTCCTGGAAATTGAAATTAGAACACCGTGAATTCATTGTCCCAGGAAGGGGAAACTTTATTGACACATTCCTGGGGTCAGATACATCACATGATCACACTAACAGAACCACAGGCACATAGACACAGGCACCAGAGCATGCACAATGTCGGCACTAGTACAGTGTATATCCACCTTTCGCAGCAATGCAGGCTGCTATTCTCCCATGGAGACGATCGTAGAGATGCTGGATGTAGTCCTGTGGAACGGCTTGCCATGCCATTTCCACCTGGCGCCTCAGTTGGACCAGCGTTCGTGCTGGACGTGCAGACCGCGTGAGACGACGCTTCATCCAGTCCCAAACATGCTCAATGGGGGACAGATCCGGAGATCTTGCTGGCCAGGGTAGTTGACTTACACCTTCTAGAGCACGTTGGGTGGCACGGGATACATGCGGACGTGCATTGTCCTGTTGGAACAGCAAGTTCCCTTGCCGGTCTAGGAATGGTAGAACGATGGGTTCGATGACGGTTTGGATGTACCGTGCACTATTCAGTGTCCCCTCGACGATCACCAGTGGTGTACGGCCAGTGTAGGAGATCGCTCCCCACACCATGATGCCGGGTGTTGGCCCTGTGTGCCTCGGTCGTATGCAGTCCTGATTGTGGCGCTCACCTGCACGGCGCCAAACACGCATACGACCATCATTGGCACCAAGGCAGAAGCGACTCTCATCGCTGAAGACGACACGTCTCCATTCGTCCCTCCATTCACGCCTGTCGCGACACCACTGGAGGCGGGCTGCACGATGTTGGGGCGTGAGCGGAAGACGGCCTAACGGTGTGCGGGACCGTAGCCCAGCTTCATGGAGACGGTTGCGAATGGTCCTCGGCAATACCCCAGGAGCAACAGTGTCCCTAATTTGCTGGGAAGTGGCGGTGCGGTCCCCTACGGCACTGCGTAGGATCCTACGGTCTTGGCGTGCATCCGTGCGTCGCTGCGGTCCGGTCCCAGGTCGACGGGCACGTGCACCTTCCGCCGACCACTGGCGACAACATCGATGTACTGTGGAGATCTCACGCCCCACGTGTTGAGCAATTCGCCGGTACGTCCACCCGGCCTCCCGCATGCCCACTATACGCCCTCGCTCAAAGTCCGTCAACTGCACATACGGTTCACGTCCACGCTGTCGCGGCATGCTACCAGTGTTACAGACTGCGATGGAGCTCCGTATACCACGGCAAACTGGCTGACACTGACGGCGGCGGTGCACAAATGCTGCGCAGCTAGCGCCATTCGACGGCCAACACCGCGGTTCCTGGTGTGTCCGCTGTGCCGTGCGTGTGATCATTGCTTGTACAGCCCTCTCGCAGTGTCCGGAGCAAGTATGGTGGGTCTGACACACCGGTGTCAATGTGTTCTTTTTTCCATTTCCAGGAGTGTAATTTTCAGAGAATGCGTTTAGCACAATTTCGGATGCTGTTTTATGCGTACCTCTGGCATTAAACGACTGTTTTCGCCAACATTTCAAGGGTAAATTAAAATCACCAACAACAATAATCCTGTGAATTGGGTACGTGTTTGAAATCAAGCTGAAGTTTTCTTCGGACCTTTCAGCAATTGTATCATCTGAATTGGGAGGTCGGTAAAAGGACCTAATTATTATTTTATTCCTGTTGCCAACAGTGACCTCTGCCCATACCAACCTACAGGAACTATGTACTTCAATTTTGCGACAAAATAAACTACTTCTAACAGCAACAAACACGCCACCGCCAATCGTGTCTAGCCTATCCTTTCGGAACACCTTTAGGTTCTTCGCAAAAATTTCGGCTGAGTCTATCTCCGACTTTAGCCAGATTTCAGTCCCTATAACGATTTGAGCATCAGTGCTGCTATTACGCGCTTGGAGCCCTGGTACTCTCCCAAAAAAAAAATTACAACCGTTATACCGATGGTTACTGTATCTACTTTCTTCCTGTGTTCGGCCTGCACTCTTAGTGACTGAAGTCCTTTTTGTGTTTTCACGAGATCCTCTAACCTAAAACCTGCCCAGTCCACGCCACACAATCCCTTCTAACAGTGTAGCCGCCTATTGCATGTATTGGACTCCTGAGCTCTTCAGCGGAACCCGAAACCCAATCACCCTTAGGCGCAAGTCAAGGAATATGCAGCCTACACGGTCGCAGAACCGTCTTAGCCTCTGATTTAGACCCCCCCCCCCCACTTGGCTCGGCACCAGAGGTCCGCTATCGGTCCTGTCGACTATGCTGCAAATAGTCAACTCTGCTTTTATCTCCCAAGCAAGACTGGCAGCCTTTACCACATCTGTTAGCTGCTCAAAGCCAGAGAGAATCTCTTTTGATCCAAAGTAACACACATCATTGGTACCGAGATGAGCCACCATTCTGTGCTCTTCATGGCATCTGGGATGACCTGTTACACGTCTGGAAATTCTGCACCCGTTGTGCACAAGGACTGCACATAGCCTTTCTTATCCATCTCGGCAACAATGTCCCCAGGGCCCCATAACGCACCTAGCATTGGAGCTCCCAACTGTCAATAATCCAACCCTCTGTGATTGTCCAGCTCTTGTAGGCTTTGGGCTTTCTTCTGAAACAAGTCAGGGGACAGCATCTGACTCAGTGTCAGCCACAGACAGCTCGTGGAACCCGTTTGTCAGACTACCTGGGGAGATCTTACGTGTGGCTCCTAAGAAGTATTTCGCCGCCTACTACACCCCATGGGGACCTCCCAATTGACCACAGGTGAGGGGTTAGTCTCAATTCGAGTTGTAACTTGGAGGGCCACCGTTGAGGACCGATTGGAGGATTCGGACGTGCTGGACGTCCGTTGGATCCCCACTGCCGGTGCACAACGGTTGTGCCCACCCACTGCAGCCTCAAGCCGTGTAACCGAAGCCATCACAGCCTTGAGCTGAGAGCGAAGTGTCACCAACTCGGCTCGCATCCACACACAACAATCACGGTCCCTATCCATACTAAAGACCGTGGGAAACTATACTACCCGGAAAACAGACTATCAGCAGGTGCTGTGGAACTCTACTGTAGACACTGACGAAAACGTAGAAATTGTGTCTAATAAATTATATTAACACTCAGAGATTCAAAAACATCACTGCCGAAGCACTCGGGTAAAACTAAATAATTCGCACCTGATTAAGAACAAAATCTGTTTATTTTCTGGTGCAAACGAAAACGCGAGAACTGTGGCTATTGGATATCAAATTAACACTCATTAACTCAAGAAACTAAACTAGTAAAGCACACAGATGATATTATAAAATTCGTTGTTGTTTAGGAACTCGTAACAAAATCGGTTACCTCCCTGTTGCTGCGTCTGTCTCGGGGAGCTGCTACTGCTGACTCAGCTGTTATTAATATTACCCTATATTTATTGACCAGAAATCCTTGTCTTCTTTCCATTTCACTTCAATGTCCCCTATTATGTCTAGACTGAACCTTTACATTTCCCTTTTCAGATTTTCCAGCTTTCCTACCACGTTCAAGCTTCTGACATTCCACGGCACTGACTCGTAGACCATGGTGGTGTAGGGTTAACATCTGTGACTAATAAACCAAACTTCCTCGTTCCCGAGTTCGAAACCCGCCACCGTTTTAATTTTGATTAATAATCAGCACTGGCGGCCGAACACCTCCGGCATAAGAAGTTACACTCATTCTGCCAACGGCCTTGTCAAAGAGGGCGGAGGAGCGGACAGACGTTAAGGCCACTCTCTTGTCCTTGGGGTGGGAAACTGCCCCTAAAGGAGAACCAGCAATGATCAGCGGAATGAGGATGCAGAAGGCAGTGGAAACCACTGCATTAAGGACTTGTGGCCTGTAACTGAAAAGGTGTCATGATGATCTATCCACTGCCAAAAGATTCCGGAATAGTTCCCTATTTGGATCTCTTGGAGCGGAATCAGAAGGCGGAGGTGATCATGAGAAAAATATTGAACAACCAACAAAAGGATCTGCAAGATCCATACAGCTGTCAACACTGATGTCTCCTCACACCATCACAGGATCTTGGCTGAGTCTGGCGATTTCCTAAACATGGTTTGGCAAGTATAGGTACCCACGAACACGGCCATTAGCTTGTATCACAGGACACCTAGACTCGTTTGTGAATAACGCGTATCGTCGCTGAAGTAATTGCCAGTTGACTTGGGAACAGCAGAACTGAAGGCGAGCTTTGGGATGTTGTCCTGTTAAGCCGGATACTCGAATGGAATGTCTGGGTCCTTTCTCGCAACCTGTACGACGTCATAACGCGTAGATGTCCACCTATCAGTCTTCACGTGGCGTCAACGATCTTGTCCAAGTCACCGTGTTTAGTGACCCACTTCCCTGTAGTTTGTCCACAACCTATGGATGACGGATGACTTTGGCATCTGCAGAAACACAACGGTCGGCCTATCCTTCCCGGACCCTACAGACTGCCCTTGCAACTTACAATGCATTAGTATCTCCCACTACTTGTGATTTGTTGGATACATCGTCCACAAGTGGCAACTGCTGTCTGTGTACCTTATTAGAAAATACTGCGGCACAGGTACTCACTTGCTTCTGATGGGTCACCTGATACTACAGTGCATAACACAGCCGAGAGATGGCAAATGACTTTGCTTGTAGCATACATTGATAGTAAAGATCTCAGGCTACGCAATAAGACCTCAGGTACCGCTTACCTAAGTAAATGTAACATGCCGGACGTTGATGCACCCGTTTCCCAATTCATTTGAGCAATTTATAAGCACACGATACTAGAACCAAAACTTAGTTTTCCGTACTGCCGAACTCACAAAAATACAGGTTGATGTGTTCACATATGAAAAAAGCACATCTCAGTTCTTTGTGCAGGTGATATTTTACGTAGACGTTGCGACCGGCAATTTCTGTTACTACAATAGAAAAAGAAACATTCAGATACTAATTGCTTGGTTGTTCCTTCGAAATTCCCGTGTCTCTGTTTTCGTGCGGATTACCTTCATCTCACTGGCCGCCATCTGCGTCTGCATCTCCATACATATTCAACAGGTCACCATGCAGTCCATGGCGGGCGTTACCTTGTACCACCTATTCCATTCGCAAATGGGGCGACGAAAAAACTGTATGCGCTTCCGTACGGGTCCTAATTTCTCTTGTCTTCGTCATCATTAGGCAGGATGTGTCTTGGTGGAAGTACGGTCGTTCTGTAGTCTATCGTAAA
This sequence comes from Schistocerca serialis cubense, assembly GCF_023864345.2. Classification (NCBI taxonomy): domain Eukaryota; kingdom Metazoa; phylum Arthropoda; class Insecta; order Orthoptera; family Acrididae; genus Schistocerca; species Schistocerca serialis. Next base: position 670,090,602 of record NC_064641.1, on the reverse strand, counting down.
TGTCGGTTCTGTGTATGTATGTGGAGCTTACGGGCGCTCAACGCCGGCGTTATAGCTCCTCGGTGCTCTAAGTTTTCTGAATACTGTTTCACAAAAAAACACCTTATTCCCTCAAGAGTTTCCTGTTCGAGTTTATGGAGCGTTTCCGTAATATTCACGTATTACACCCACCTACAACTTACAGAGCCTCTGAATAGCTTCGATATCTACCTTTAATCCGATCTGGCAAGGATCCAAACACTCGAGCAGTGCTCTAGGTCGGACCGCACAAGCGTTTTTACGTGGGCCCCTTTACAGTATTCGCTTTACTTTCCTAGGCTTCTTCCTACAAACCGAAATCGACCATTTGCCTTCCGTACAACTGACCTTACGAGCTCGTTACCTTTAATGTCACTTCTCAACGTCACGCATTGATATTTAAACGACATTATTTTGCTAAGGAGCACACCAGTAATACTGTATTCGAACATTATAAGATTGTTTCTCCTATTCATCAGTAATAACCAAGGTTTCCACTCTTGTAGAACAAACAGGTACTCATCAAACTAAATATAAATTTAATCTAAACCTTTCTGTATCAGCTGGCCGCTGTGGCCGAGTGGTTCTAGGCACTTCATTCTGGAACCACGCGAACGCTACGGTCGCAGGTTCGAATCCTGCCTCGGGCATGGATGTGTGTGATGCCCTTAGTTAGGTTTAAGTAGTTCTAAGTCTAGGGGACTGATGACCTCAGATGTTATGCCCCATAGTGTTTATAGTCATTTCATTTGAGTTCACAGAACAGTTTGGAATATCCCACCATGAACGTCAATGCACTTTTGCGCTCTATCGATAACATGTTGTGTTGTTAATTCAGTTGCCTCTGGTTGGTTCTTAATCAATTCAGCAGCGTCCATGATTATTCAAAATGGTTCAAATGGCTCTGAGCACTATGGGACTTAACTACTGTGGTCATCAGTCCCCTAGAACTTAGAACTATCTAAACCTAACTAACCTAAGGACATCACACACACCCATGCCCGAGGCAGGATTCGAACCTGCGACTGTAGCGGTCACTTGGCTCCAGACTGTAGCGCCTAGAACCGCACGGCCACTCCGGCCGACGTCCATGATGAGACGAAGCAGTTTCATCGTGTATTTACCTTCACTTTGTGCGCCTCTGATTTCATCCAATCCCATAAACAGAAATCTAAATGTGATTTAGGAGGCCAATTAATACCACCGCCACGGCCAATCCAGTGATTATGGTTGGTGCAGTTGAGATGGTCCCTCACACATTAGGTAACATGTGGAGGGGCATCGTCATGTTGAAACTACATTCCAGTTCGCTTGGCTAAAGGAACGTCTGCAAATAGTTCCACAAATGAATTTTCCAAAAAATGCAGGTAACTCTCTCCCGTAAATCGCTGATTGATAATAAATCAGTCTGGAGCCGAGTGACCGCTACAGTCGCAGGTTCGAATCCTGCCTCGAGCATGGATGTGTGTGATGTCCTTAGATTAGTTAGGTTTAAGTAGTTCTAAGTTCTATGGGACTGATGACCTCAGATGTTACGTTTCACAGTGCTCAGAGCCATCTGAACCATGCTGTATCTTCACACAGCCACTCGAAGACGAGACATTCCCGTAGATTGTCATCACCAAACAGTATCATACTCCTTACTCTAACCCTCAGATCGGTTATGAATTTAGATAACAAGAGCGGTCCTACCATGTTTCCCTGGTGTACTTACCATTATCTCGGATGAACAGTCGCCGTCGAGGACAATGTACAAGATTCAGTTACCTGAAAATACCGCGAGAAACTGTTCGTTGTATGCGCGGGCCTTCACTAACAGTGTGCACTACGGAACTATGTCAGCTGCTTAGCGGACAACACGAAATATAAAATTTGTTTGTTCTTAAGAAATGGTGCTAGAAATGGGCAATATGAGTTACCCAAGAGTGATGGTTTCTGAATCCACTGCGAGAAACTGTTCGGCGTGTGCACGGGCCTTCTCCAACTGTATGTACTAAGGAACTGTGTCAGCTACTTCCCGGACAACACGAAATGGGAAATTTGTTTGATCGCAACAAATGATGCGAGAAAAGGGCAACCTGAGTTTCTCAAGAACGATGGTTTCCAAATCCGTGCTAATATGCGAGCAGTATCTACTTTGTCTCAATGAAATTCATTATATTCCATCTTAGAATCTGCTGAAGAGCAATTAAACAAACCGACGTAAAGGATATTAGTTTGTAATTTTGCTGGTTCGTTTTTTATTTATTTTCTTAAACTTCTTTTATAGCTCCGTTACCTACGCTTTTTGCAGTCGCTTAGGACTTCGCTGTGGGCCAGAGATCGGTGATAAATACTTAGTATGAGCGCATTGCCATAGAGACTCTGTGGACAATAGAACTCGGATTCCATCTTGACCTTGCTCCTGCTGTCTTCCTAATAATTCCAGAATTACTTTTGTGTATATTACTACGTATTCCCACACGGTTTCAAAGTGAATATGACCTAGACGAAACACATTCCTAATGATATCGTAATCATGATATCTGCTTTCCTTCAATGGACGCCATTCTTAAGCCACAACAAGTTTCATAAATTCGATAAGCAGAGTGAACAAGTTAATAGATTATTACGGATGCCTTCCCATGCTCTGCCAAAAAATTTCCTGTAGAGGGTCTGTCGTAAGCGACAGAAGACTGATGATGTCGAATCGCGTAGTCATAAATTTTCTGTAATTAGTGGCGGAGGGCTTCTGAGTTTATACGTGTATTATTTCATTATTTTCACTGTTCATCACGTTTGCATATGCCTTCCGTGAGATTGAACGGAAGATCAAACATTTTTGCCTTTTGGCAAAGAACAAGAACCAGTCTTTTTTTCCATCATTCTTCTGGCTGGTTTGACGCGTTGATTTGGCCCTGCACGTGCTCCTCTCCTGTTCCAACCTCATTATCTTAGAATATCACTGGCACCCGAAGTTCTCAACTAATTGTTGTACCGAAGTACTACGGTCTACCACCGAGCTGATTGATTCTGATGAAACAGCTCGTCACTGCTATTGACCATACAGATTGTGACGAATCGTATTATAGAGTATGGAAACAGTTATAGGTCGTAATTCAGCAGCAAACACATATGCCACGAATTGTGGAAGAATGATAACACTACCGACTTTTTTTGTATCAATGTGTCATTATCACCTGTTTTACCTCTTCTGTAAATATTTTAATATTATTTTCAGTTCAACATTTATACGTTGACCCTTCTTATTATACAATTTGGTTTAGGCGCGTTAATAAATTGATCGGCTTCGTGGCGATAGCTTACGTACAACGCTTAACTTTCATTCGTGTAGTAGGAACATGTGCCAAGTGTTACGTAAATGTTTACCTACATATACATCGCAGGATACAGTGAATGTTATATTTCCCGAAAATTTTCAGCTGTTCTCAGATATTATCAAAGCGCTGAAAATATTGCAATAGACATTTGAATTTACGCCACAGGTTCCAACAATGGTTACATTACCCGAAGGATGTCATCCCCGCTAATAAAATATCAAAACGCTAAATTAGCCCTGTAAATACATTAATAAACATTTTAATTTACCCAATCATCCAAATACTTAAATTATTTCGTGGTTTACCTCCTTGAGTTCATCTCCAAGGCATCTGATACTCACACTGGCTTCAGTTCATGAGTGAATTTCGTGTATACATGCTTTCCCTCGAAACGCCTTTACCAATATAACTTTAATTGTGTCTCACATACTCGATCTAGAAAAGATTTTGCAATTTCTGGTGGCTTCTAAGTGGGAACAATATAAGTAGAATGTGTTGATCAACAAGTTCGCCTAATGAAGGGCAAGGTGTCAGTTTATCATCAAATTTGCTAAAGTTTTACGGGAAGGAGGTTTAATAACACATCACAAAAGGTAGTGAACTACAAGGGAAACACATAACAACGCTAGGTCTGCACACGAGGTGGCCCTACGAACTGGATATAAGGTATAAATAGGCCTGTTAAAAAAGACAGACAGAATTGCTTAACTATAAACGTACAAGAACAGTAGTAGAGTAGCGCAAAGGAGAACAGGGACTTTTTAACATCTGAATTTCGGAGCCACACGGCTGTGGAAGAAAGCTTATGCTATCTAAGAAACAACGTTACACAGGACTGCAGAAACAAGAACAAGATTCAAGAAGAGGACCAACAGCGGAGAAGAAATCTTTCTTTCATAGAAGAGCTCTTTTGGTATCGTTTATTTACATGGACACTTGAAAAAGTTCCGAAGAGTGTACATGTCGGACAAAATATTGTGTGTAAGGTGAAACATGGACCTTCGAACAGTCAGAGAAGTGGAATTTGGAAGCATTAGAAACGTCAAGCTGTTGAAGAATATTCAAAATTAAGTGGGTGGGAAATTGAGGAAAGCTGGCGATGTTAACGGTAAAACCCTTTCTATCAATTCATTTTTTCATATTGAGCTACATTCGTAGCATGTGTTAATACAATGGCCCTTCATTCTGTTCTACTTACATTTTTTCATTTTAAAAATTAATATTATAACAAATTACAAACGAATATAAAAGCGTCATCATGCCCCAGTATTGATAAAAGTGGAATGCGTTTTGATTCTTATTAGTTATAAGAAACAATATTACAAATGAAGCAGTGTTACATACTTACTATTAAATAGTATACATTGGAAGGATTTTTGGGGTGAAAATATATCCACTGCAATGTGCTTCATTTCCAAAAATGACACACAATTTTTCTCCTTCAGACCTCGAGCAGTTGTAACGCAACTGTTAGTAGCATTTGGAACACTCTGTCTATACAGTCTTTTGGTAGGGAATCAATGTAGGCCTCATCACAGGCAGAATAACACAAGGCATTACACTTTCCTTGGAGGTTCTCGTCTTATACTTGACACATTTTTGGCACTGCTAGTGTGCTTAGTTATCAAGAAAAACATCTCTTTCATAGGTGAGTTCGTTAAAATAGTTGAAGTTTATTCATAGATGGTCTTTCTTTAGGGTGTACTTCGAAATCAGAAATTTGTCACGCTTTTTAGATGTGATAGCAGTCCCATTTGCTGAAGGTATTGGTTCACATTGATCTACGTGATGTTCACCAGGAGATTTTTTATGAGTTTCTATGGATTGACGATTAGATGCTGTAGCTTCACGAGGAACATGTTCAGTTTCGGCATTGTCCCTAACAAGAAAACAAGGTACTGGTCTGTTCGGTGTGGGCAACACAGCCTCCATAAATTTGGGAAAAGACATCATTCCACCGATACATATATTTTAAAATCGTTCTTTATCAGCATTAAATTTTTGGGCATGGCCTGTTTTCAGGTACGAAAATGATTCCTTTGAAAGCGGACCATATCTGAAACTATCAGCACTGAATAAAGAACGATTTTTATATATGACTGGGCGGAATGATGTCTTTCCTCAAACACAATCTGTGTTTTCAGTCACAGAAAAACTATTCTCGTTAAACACAGGATGATCATAAGATTCTGTTCCATACCTTTGAGATCCTTAACTGTGTCACCGTCTGTAGCTGCTTTGTAACAACCAGTACTCAACAGGCCTCAACGGATTACGAAATCCTTAACTTGCCCCATTTGGCCCCGTTAGAGGTCTTTAATTTTTTGGGAAAGGAATAAGAGGAATTGGATGTGAATTAATAATGGCTGTGGAACGCACACTTTGGGTACTTACATACAGCACAGAATAGTCAGACATCTACCATGTTTTTCCATTTGTTGAATGCCATGAATACTATAACATCTAAGGCAAAGCAAATTACAATTATACAACACACAATCAACTGACAGCAGCGGGTTCACTATAAGAGTTTATAGTGTCTTAATCTGTGAAGGTTTGGCGACAAAAGCCATGGGATAGCGGTATGCAGAAGGTATAAAAAGGCAATGCATTAGTGAAGCTGTCATTTGTACTCAGGTGATTCAAGTGAAACGTTTTCCGACGTGATTATGGCCGTAAGATGGGAATTAACAGACTGAATGTAGAATGGTAGTTGCAAATAGACTATAGAATATCCTGTTTCGGAAATCACTAGGGAACTCAGTATTCCGAGATCCACAGTGTCAGGTGTGTGCCGACAGTACCAAATTTTAGGCATTACCTCTCACCACGGACAAAGCAGTGACCGACGTCCTTCACTTAACGACCGAGAACAGCGGCCTCTACGTAGAGTTGTTGTGCCAACAGAGAAGCAACACTGCGTGAAATAACCGCAGAAATTAATGTGGGACCTACGATGAACGTATCCGTTAGAACAGTGGCGAAATTTGATGAATGAGCTATGGCAGCAGACAACCCACGGTCTCTTGGTTTCGTAACCATATCGTTTGGACGTTAGACGAGTGGATAGTCGTGGTTTTGTCAGATGAGTCCCTATTTCAGTTAGCAAGAGTTTATGATAGGGTCTGAATGTGGCGCAGACCCCACAAAGCTATGGACTCATGTCGTCAACAAGGCACTGCCCAGGCTGGTGGTGGTTCCATAATGGTGTGGGCTGTGTTTAAATGGGTCATTGCGTGGAAATCGTTACGTTCGGCTACTTGGACACCATTTTCAGCCATTCACAGTTCCTAATGAACTATGGAATTTTGTTGGATGCTGTGTTCAAAGTTCGGTTGATGAACATTCTGGAATATTCGAGCAAATGATTTGGCCACCCAGGTCGCCCGACAAAATCGAGAGGTCAGCTCGTGTACAAGATCCTGCAACACTTTGTCAATTATGGACGGCTATGGAGACAACATGGCTCAATATTTCTGCAGGGCACTTTCAATGATTCCAGAATGAAATTCTCACTCTGCAGTGGAGTGTGCGCTGATTTGAAACTTCCTGCCAGATTAGAACTGTGTGCTGGACCAACACTCGAACTCCTGGCTTCGAGTCTCCTTCCGCACACAGTTTTAACTGCTAGGAAGTTCCACTTCCAACGATTTGTTGAGTCCAGGCCTCATCGAATTGCTGCACTATGCCAGGTGGAAAGAGGTCCGACAAGATATTAGGAAGTATCCCATGAGTTCTCTCACCTCACAATATGTATGACTGCGGAGCCCATCTGAAAATAAACCAAGTGATTAATCACATTGCTCCACTCGATAACTTATGCACTTCCAACTACGGAATGAAGAGTTACTAAGTAGAATGACTGAAAAAAGAATTATATGGAAGATCGTAATCAGATGAGATAGGTACTTCAGACAACTAGTTAATTTGGCGCTGGAAGGAGCAAAAGAGGTAATAAGAACTAGGAGCAGACTCGGACTAAAATATGAAGAACAGAGCTGTGGTCGCTGTGAAGGAATGCAAAAGTATGAAACAGGTGACCACCTGCCTAAAGCAGCAGCCCGCAGTGCAGTTGTCCGGCTGGCCTACCCGACAGGGGAAACAGGACGGTTGAGGTAATGCGCTGCGGTGCGGCCTACGCCACAGGCGTGCAGGCCGCGGCGCTAGCGTGCGTGCGTGGGCGGCCGTGCCGGCTTCCGGCGGTAATGCGAAACGCCTGCTGGGACCGCCGGAGCGGAAACTTCTGGTGGCGATCCTAGCTGCAGATAAGCACCGTCACTGCGGCCAACTAAAATGTAAATGTTTGTGTCCCTGGGGCTCTGCAAAGCACGTATGCGAACACAGAGTTTTACGATTTATTTGCTCTACTTTCTTGTAAATTGTGTTCTCGGACCCAATGTGTTCTGATCAGCTCTGAAATTTGTTCCACTGCTGTTACCTTTGCGTGGTAAGTCGATTCGGAATGGAAATTACTGGCTAAAGAAAACTTCAGTGCACCAGTTACAGATGGTCAGAGGAATTGAAACCAGTTTGTTTACTTCGGTCGAACTATGTGACATTCTTCCACACAAAACCTCTATTGCGAGAAACGTGTACGTTAAGTTTAGAAAAGAGCGAGTTTGTGGCATTCCGAGAAAGAAATGTCATAAGAGAAACCTATTTCGGAATCGATGATCCAGAATGCTACTTGTATTATGTAAAAAGTAATTCGATGTTTTTCTAATAAAATTGTTTTCATTCCATTGTCATTTACGATTTGAAACATTATTTCTTTGTTAATTATTCAACTTATGTTAACCATAGGTAAATTACAACTATCGGTTGCAATTGACTGATCGTAAAAATGGAACGAAAATAAATAATATTAGTTACTTCATGTTTAGGAATGAACTATGATTACGAATAGCCGCGCAGGATTAGCCGAGCGGTCTAAGGCGCTGCAGTCATGGACTGTGCGGCAGGTCCCGGCGGTGGTTCGATTCCTCCCCCGGGCATGGGTGTGCGTGTGCGTATGTGTGTGTGTGTGTGTGTGTGCATGTGTGTGTGTGTGTGTGTGTGTGTGTGTGTGTGTGTGTGTGTGTGTGTGTGTGTATGTGTGTGTGTGCATGCGTGCGTGTGTGCGTGTGAGCGTGTGTGTGTGTGTGTGTGTGTGTGTGTGTCTGTGTGTGTGTGTGTCCTTAGGATAATTTTGGTTAAGTAGTGTGTAAGCTTAGGGACTGATGACCTTAGCAGTTAAGTCCCATAAGATTTCACACACATTTGAACATTATTTTTTTTATTGCGAATAAACCCTTTTCCACTGTAATGCATTTTCTACAGCTTGATTACTTTCCAGTGGCACAACCACTCATGTAGAGTAGGTTATACAACATTTATCTCTTCGTTCCCACGCAGTTGCTTAACTCATCTCGTCACTCCATTAACGGAGGAACGATTGCATGGTATTCGTCACGTTCTTCTTTAGAGAGATACAGCTCATTCAGCCGCAGTCAGTACAGTTTTGAAGCAAAAGTCGCACTGCAGGACTCTTACCTAAATAGAGAAGAAACGTGTCTTCCATCCCACCAAAAAGTGACGAAGGAGATCGGACGCATAACGTCCAAGATCGGCTGATGTTATTGGACAACCGTTGTTGGTGCCACTGTGGCCACATCACAAGTCGTCGGATCACTAAATGAAAGAAAAAGACCTACATGCCTTAATACGTAATGTACGATTAATTAAATACCACAAATCCATTGATTACAACTATTTTGTGACCGTAAAGGATAATTCTCGAGTGGGCGTATTTTATATTCGCAATACATAAAAAGCAAGCAAGAAATATTATTTTCGAAAATCGGTCGACGACGTGGTCATGAGAGACGCAGCAAAAGCTTATATTTGGAATGGATTGACAAGGAAACCAGCCCTATCCTTGTCGCAGGAACAAGTTGTTTAGGAAAACCATGAAAAAATAAATGTTATACCGAGCACTAGAGCCTCTATCCTCCAGAATGCTAGCCCAGTGTCTGAATCATACTGCCAACTCTCTCGATCGTAACCAGTGCATGATAAAACCTCAAGTCAAACGTTTTGGAATCATACTTATCTTGTATTGAGTCAAAGATACGAAAATCTGACGAGTAGTAGTAATAAGACTGGCGCGGGACAATGATACATCCCATGCATGTATTTCTTTCAAACAATCTTACATCCGCTGAACACTTTTTTATGAAACATAAACTGCAGTTCTCTTGCCGCTCTTCTTAGAGTATATACTATTCGTTGCGAGAAGAGATTAAGGATTCTGCATACGTATGTTTTGCAATATTGTCCATAAAACGTGTTTCACATATTTAGTTTCACTTAACTATTTGTTCTCGCATGTTACTTGCTTCTCCATGCCGTCGTGATTTTGTTTTGCAATGTGATTAAAGACATTATCCCATCGAGCTGTATATTAAAATACTTTACCCCGCACTATTAGTTACAGACATGGCATACACTACTAGCCATTAAAATTGCTACACCACGAAGATGACGTGCTACAGACGCGAAATTTAACCGACAGGAAAAAGATGCTGTGATATGCAATTGATTAGCTTTTCAGAGCATTCACATAAGGTTGGAGCCTGTGGCGACACCTACAACGTGCTGACATGAGGAAAGTATCCAACCGATTTCTCATACACAAACAACAGTTGACCGGTCTTGCCATGTCAAACGTTGTTGTGATGTCTCGTGTAAGGAGGAGAAATGCGTACCATCACATTTCCGACTTTGATAATGGTCGGACTGTAGCATATCGCGATTGCGGTTTATCATATTGCGACATTATTGCTCACGTTGGTCGAGATCCAATGACTGTTAGCACAATATGGAACCGGTGGGTTCAGGAGGGTAATAGGGAATGCCATGCTGGATCCCAACGGCCTCGGATCACTAGCAGTCGAAAGGACAGGCATCTTATCCGCATGGTTGTAACGGATCGTGCAGCAACGTCTCGATCCCTGAGTCAACAGATGGGGACGTTTGTAAGACAACAACCATCTGCACGAACAGTTCGACGACGTTTGCAGCAGCATTGACTATCAGCTCGGAGACCATGGCTGCGGTTACCCTTGTCGCTGCATCACAAACAGGAGCGCCTGCGATGTTGTACTCAACGACGAACCTGGGTGCACGAATGGCAAAACGTCATTTTTTCGGATGAATCCAGGTTCTGTTTATAGCATCGTGATGGTCGCATCCGTGTTTGGCGACATCGCGGTGAACGCACATTGGAAGCGTGTATTCGTCATCGCCATACTGGCGAATCACCCGGCATATGGTATGGGGTGCCTTTGGTTACACGCCTCGGTCACCTCTTTTCCGCATTGACGGCACTTTGAACAGTGGACGTTACATTTCAGATGTGTTACGACCCGTGGTCCTACCCCTCATTCGATCCCAGCGAAACCCTCATTTCATCAGTATAATGTACGACCGCATGTTGCAGGTCCTGTACGGGCCTTTCTGGATACAGAAAATGTTCGACTGCTGCCCTGGCCAGCACATTCTCCAGATCTCTCACAAGTTGAAAACGCCTCGTCAATGATGGCCGAGCAACTGGCTCGTCACAGTACGCCAGTCACTACTCTTGATGAACTGTGGTATCGTGTTGTAGCTGCATGGGCAGCTGTACCTGTACACACCGTCCAAGCTCTGTTTGACTCAATGCCCAGGCGTATGAAGGGCGTTATTACGGCCAGAGGTGGTTGATCTGGGTACTGATTTCTCATGATCTATGCACCGAAATTGCTCGAAAATGTAATCACATGTCAGTTATAGTATAACATATATGTCCAATGAGTACCCATTTATTATCTGCATTTCTTCTTGATGTAGCAATTTTAATGGCCAGTACTGTATTTTCTAGTACATCCAAAACATAATAATCGCACTATAGTGAAAAGAGAGCTATATTATACTCTTAAAATCCAATCACGTACACTGGCTGCAACGTTATGCAAACACAGTAATTAGCTATAGCAACAGATAGGGATACATACGACATGATAGTAGTTGCTAAAACAACAGCATTTAGCACACTATTGAAGCACCAGACGCAACCAGTATCATGAATCTTGTAATCCATTGCTACAAATATCAATTACGAACACTTGTTCATCGAAGTTACACATGTACACGACTGTGTACAGTATAGTTTTATCTGTCAGTCAGATAGTGAAAATACAAAGGACCTTTAAGTACTGTCGATACACCAATTCAAATCACTTCTTGTATCTTAAACAAACAGTGACATGGACCAAGTGCAGGTGGTATCATGTTAATATTTACAAATCGTTTTCACACATGAGCATCAGAACAGCTGTACCGACCGAGCGAGGTGGCGCAGTGGTTAGACACTGGAGTCGCATTCGGGAGGACGACGGTTCAATTCCGCGTTCGGCCATCCTGATTTAGGTTTTCCGTGATTTCCCAAAATCGCTCCAGGCAAATGCCAGGATGGTTCCTTTGAAAGGGCACGGCCGACTTCCTCCCCCGGCCTTCCGTAATCCAATGAGACCGATGACCTCGCTGTCTGGTCTCCTTCCCCAAAAACATCTCAACAGATGTGCCCACATAAGAACATAGAAAGGTATTTATTAATCCAGACCACACTTTGTGAATGAAAAACTTAACTAATCTCCGTCAGTAGGGGCCTCGGAAGGCCCAGCTGAAAGGCGTCAATTGATGCGGATGTAGAGGGCACGTGATCAGCACAACCCTCTCCCGGCAGTTGTCAGCTTCCGTTACTGGAGCCGCAACTTCTCAACCAAGTAGCCTCTCAGTTGGCCTCACACGGTGTGAATGCATACTGCTTGCCGGCAACTCCCGGTAGACCCAAAAGGTCAATCCTGATAGCGCTTAACTTCAATGGCCTAGTGGGAGCTGGTGTTATCACTGTGGCTAGGCCATTGGCACACTTCGTGAATCAGTTGCCAGAAATGCTTAAAAGTGTAGTTACTAATAAAATTGAGTTTAAGCAGAGTTTGAATAGATTATTAGTGGCCAGCTACCTCTACTCCATTGACAAAATTCTGTGTGGAAGCAACTCGTGTACATATTACCAGTAATAGCAAATAACACGTTACATAAAATCTGAAATCTACAAAGGTGCCATGCAGACATGTGATAAAAGTAATCAGTTGCTGTTAATTGCTTTCTGTTTTATGATTTTTGGCTATTGACAAATTTAATGCAGTTTGGTTGTATACATATGTCTCTCTGTGACAAATTCGGTATTATCTTATAGATGAAATACACTCCTGGAAATTGAAATAAGAACACCGTGAATTCATTGTCCCAGGAAGGGGAAACTTTATTGACACATTCCTGGGGTCAGATACATCACATGATCACACTGACAGACCCACAGGCACATAGACACAGGCAACATAGCATGCACAATGTCGGAACTAGTACAGTGTATATCCACCTTTCGCAGCAATGCAGGCTGCTATTCTCCCATGGAGACGATCGTAGAGATGCTGGATGTAGTCCTGTGGAACGGCTTGCCATGCCATTTCCACCTGGCGCCTCAGTTGGACCAGCGTTCGTGCTGGACGTGCAGACCGCGTGAGACGACGCTTCATCCAGTCCCAAACATGCTCAATGGAGGACAGATCCGGAGATCTTGCTGGCCAGGGTAGTTGACTTACACCTTCTAGAGCACGTTGGGTGGCACGGGATACATGCAGACGTGCATTGTCCTGTTGGAACAGCAAGTTCCCTTGCCGGTCTAGGAATGGTAGAACGATGGGTTCGATGACGGTTTGGATGTACCGTGCACTATTCAGTGTCCCCTCGACGATCACCAGTGGTGTACGGCCAGTGTAGGAGATCGCTCCCCACACCATGATGCCGGGTGTTGGCCCTGTGTGCCTCGGTCGTATGCAGTCCTGATTGTGGCGCTCACCTGCACGGCGCCAAACACGCATACGACCATCATTGGCACCAAGGAAGAAGCGACTCTCATCGCTGAAGACGACACGTCTCCATTCGTCCCTCCATTCACGCCTGTCGCGACACCACTGGAGGCGGGCTGCACGATGTTGGGGCGTGAGCGGAAGACGGCCTAACGGTGTGCGGGACCGTAGCCCAGCTTCATGGAGACGGTTGCGAATGGTCCTCGCCGTTACCCCAGGAGCAACAGTGTCCCTAATTTGCTGGGAAGTGGCGGTGCGGTCCCCTACGGCACTGCGTAGGATCCTCCGGTCTTGGCGTGCATCCGTGCGTCGCTGCGGTCCGGTCCCAGGTCGACGGGCACGTGCACCTTCCGCCGACCACTGGCAACAACATCGATGTACTATGGAGACCTCACGCCCCACGTGTTGAGCAATTCGGCGGTACGTCCACCCGGCCTCCCGCATGCCCACTATACGCCCTCGCTCAAAGTCCGTCAACTGCACATACGGTTCACGTCCACGCTGTCGCGGCATGCTACCAGTGTTGAAGACTGCGATGGAGCTCCGTATGCCACGGCAAACTGGCTGACACTGACGGCGGCGGTGCACAAATGCTGCGCAGCTAGCGCCATTCGACGGCCAACACCGCGGTTCCTGGTGTGTCCGCTGTGCCGTGCGTGTGATCATTGCTTGTACAGCCCTCTCGCAGTGTCCGGAGGAAGTATGGTGGGTCTGACACACCGGTGTCAATGTGTTCTTTTTTCCATTTCCAGGAGTGTATGTTTAAGGTTTTTTTTTCTTTTTCGCTACCTGTTACGATCATTTGGCTTAGATTTTGTGGAAGATATATTTGAGTATCCTATTTTGTAAGTAAGAATTACGTATTCTTGTTCTACGGTGCACTGTAGAACCTTGAGGATCTCGTAACTCTAGAACAAGAAGTGAACCTAATCCCATTTATTTTAAATGAATCTGCAAGAAGCAATCGAATTTCCTACCGTTATTACCCCTTTTTGGTACTAGGAATATTCTTTTGCATGCACAGGGACGGAAAAAATAGACTATGAAAGTGATATATTACAACCATATAAAACTTCCTGGCAGATTAAAACTGTGTGCCCGTCCGAGACTCGAACTCGGGACCTTTGCCTTTCGCGGGCAAGTGCTCTACCATCTGAGCTACCGAATCACGACTCACGCCCGGTACTCACAGCTTTACTTCTGCCAGTATCTCGTCTCCTACCTTCCAAACTTTACAGAAGCTCTCCTGCGAACCTTGCAGAACTAGCACTCCTGAAAGAAAGTATATAGCGGAGACATGGCTTAGCTACAGCCTGGGAGATGTTTCCAGAATGAGATTTTCACTCTGCAGCGGAGTGTGCGCTGATATGAAACTTGCTGGCAGATTAAAACTGTGTGCCCGACCGAGACTCGAACTCGGGACCTTTGCCTTTCGCGGGCAAGTGCTCTACCATCTGAGCTACCGAAACACGACTCACGCCCGGTACTCACAGCTGTACTTCTGCCAGTATCTCGTCTCCTACCTTACAAATTTTACAGAAGCTCTCCTGTAAAGTTTGTAAGGTAGGAGACGAGATACTGGCAGAAGTACAGCTGTGAGTACCGAGCGTGAGTCGTGTTTCGGTAGCTCAGAGGGTAAAAAAAAAAAAAAAAAAGGCAAAGGTCCCGAGTTCGAGTCTCGGTCGGGCACACAGTTTTAATCTGACAGGAAGTTTCATACCAGCGCACACTCCGCTGCAGAGTGAAAATCTCATTCTACAACCACATACATATACCAGTTTCTATGTACCAAGATATACACTAAAATAAAATAAAAACAGAATATCTCCGCCACAATTTGGAGATTTAAAATATTATTTACTAGGATATCCATGTCAATAACATGAGCCATTTTGTGAAGTTGGAATCTTCGCTATGCGTCAGGCTACTCAAGAGCGTAAATAGCATGTTTTGGCCACTGGGAGATAAAAATGTACAGTCTTATTCAAAAAACACAATATTTCCTTCGAGTTTCACTCTGAATTTTTCGTTTCATTCATAAAATTGCAACGGCGCATAACACTGCTTGACTGAACAAACGACGTGCGGACACGGAGTTCAAACGAGTAATATGATCGTACAAGTGCAGAATCGGAATTAAGTGGCGGAATCTGACACACGATGAAACCTGATCACGTGACTGATCTTGCCTTTTCTGGAGACACGAAATTGGTACACCAGCCTCAAGTTCACCACCTTCTGACTTAAGGCCCAGCTGAAGATTTTACGGCTCCAAGACCTGCGTGAATATCAAAGTATAATGATTTGGGGGGGGGGGGGGGGATTTTGGTGAAATAGAATTTCATAATAGGACAGTTTTAGAGAAGAGTGTTTAGTGAACAAGTCTGGAGTGCTGTTGGACGTCGTAATAGTTTTGTTAACTAATTATTCTATGGAAAGAATTGAAAACATGTCAGCGAATCGCATGCAAGGCACACTCATTGCCAAGTTTGATAAAGCTACCAGAGAAGGCAAAAAGGACACTTTAACTGCTCAGAGACATTAAAAACAGTTACGCAATCATAGTTATGAAAGAATATAAAATGTTCTGAAGCTGATTTATGTTGTACAGCGAATCAATTTTACTAATAGTGCGATCTACATGTACGAAACACGTGTGATACGAAACATGTGAATTGTGCTCCGGTTGTGAAAAGTGTAGGATGGACTCCTGCAAAGGACACAGGGCACGATGACAGGTAAAGGCGAAGACAGAAGCGCCGCAGAATGGAACAGTTCTTGCAGGAACGTCATCTTCACAGAAACATGTAAGCCGTTTACGACATCTGTTACACTACTGGCCATTAAAATTGCTACACCACGAAGATGACGCGCTACAGACGTGAAAATTAACTGATAGGAAGACGATGCTGTGTTATGCAAATGATTAGCTTTTCCGAGCATTCACACAAGACTGGCGCCGGTGGCGACACCTTCAACCTGCTGACATGAGGAAAGTTTCGATTTGATTACTCACACACAAACAGCAGTTGACCGCCGTTGCCTAGTGAAACCTTGTTGTGATGCCTCGTGTAAGGTGGAGAAATGCGAACCATCACGTTTCCACTTTGATAATGGTCGGATTGTAGCCACCGCGATTGCAGATTATCGTATTGCGACATTGATGCTCGCGTTGGTCGAGATCCAATGACTGTTAGCAGAATATGGTATCGGTGGGTTCAGGAGGGTAATACGGAACACCGTGCTGCATCCCAACGGCCTCGTATCACTAGCAGTCGAGATGACAGGCATCTTATCCGCATAGCTGTAACGGATCGTGCAACCACGTCTCGATCCCTGAGTCATCAGATGGGGACGTTTGCAAGACAACGACCATCAGCACGAACAGTTCGACGACGTTTGCAGCAGCATGGACTATCAGCTCGGAGACCATGGCTGCGGTTACCCTTGACGCTGCATCACAACAGGAGCGTCTGCGATAGTGTACTCAACGACGAACCTCGATGGTATGGGGTTACATTGGTTACACGTCTCGGTCACCTCTTGTTCCATTGACAGCACTTTGAACAGTGCACGTTACATTTCAGATGTGCTACGACCCGTGGCTCTACCCTTCATTCGATCCCAGCGAAACCCTACATTTCCGCAGGATAATGCACGACCGCATGTTGCAGGTCGTGTACGGGCTTTTCTGAATGCAGAAAATGTTCGACTGCTGCCCTGGTCAGCACATTCTGCAAACCTCTCACCAATTGAAAACGTATGGTCAACGGTGGCTGAGGAACTGGCTCGTCACAATACGCCAGTCACTACTCTTGATGAACTGTGGTATCGTGTTGAAGCTGCATAGGCAGGTGTACCTGTACACACCATCCAAGCTCTGTTTGACTCAAAGCCCAGGCGTATTAAGGCCGTTATTATGGCCAGAGGTGTTTGTTCTGGGTACTGATTTCTCAGGATGCATGCACCCAAATTGTGTGAAAATGTAATCATATGTCAGTTCTAGTATAATATATATTGGTCCAATGAATACCCGTTTGTCATCTGCATTTCTTCTTGGTGTAGCAATTTAAAGGCCAGTAGTGTACTAATTATCTTCTTGTAACATAGGGCTTTAGCCTGCATGAATTGGTGAGAGGACGTTGTATTTCGCTTATCACTGTAGAAGCTACTGTTATGATAGTGCACCTTAGACATTACGCCTTTATCGACCACAAATAATTGGTACCTTGCCACAGGACGGATGTAAATTGTAAGGGGCAATCAAAATTTTCCTTTCAAATGCTGTATAGTCCAGAATCGGTATGTCAATCAGGCGAAATCGCCGTGAGTATTGAGACAAACATCCCACCCAATCACCAGGTTGAAGATGCCATTTAGTAAAACACCGTGTCCTGCTGCGTGAAGAAGTCCATAATTGCCTGCTGCATATCCTTGTCCGACAAGAATCCCTTGCCTACGATTCGGTGCTTACATACGCGTATAGGAGTCGCACTACTCTGTGTATTCGCTGCAGCAACGCCCTCAAACGACAACTAATTGACAGCCCATTATATAAGATAAGGTGGTGATGTTCACACGATAACAACCAATTCTGTATGGAACAATGTGAGAGTCGACTCATCGTGCACCATTACTATGTTATGTTCCTCGGTGGTCCTGAATGAGTGGCCGAACTTTTCCGTTACACCCTGTTGATGGTAACAATTATAACTCATGGTACAGGAGAAAAAGGAGGAAAAAAAGTAAACGAGAGATTGTCTTTTCACAAGTAGACAGAAAACGAAACTGAACCCATCCCATTAGTGCTTTGCGAATTAGTCACAAGTACTTTTCAGTTATAAAACAGTGGTATATAAACAACAAAGTATAATAATGCAAACAAATCCAATTTTACAAGTAGTTTATCGCCGTAAACAGACATCTGATTTGCAACGCTTGAGAACAGGCTACACAGATATTAATTTTGAACAGTTAATATTAGACACGAGGGATCATAATATTTACGGAGGAGCTGGTTGACGCAATACTTTATTAATTTGTAATTTAAAAATATCATAGCAAAAGATATAGAAAATGCACCATTATTTCGTTTGCGGTGCTCGTCCTTGCGCGCCATCGAATCGACGCGTCAGCTGTGGTGCCCGTATTTCCGCCAGAGGGCAGGAGCGGCTAGGCTAGGTCCGTGCCTCGTGTGGTTCCATCGGCGGCCACCAGTAGCGCTGTCGCCCTGCCCGCTAGACCGTTGAGTACACCAAAAGGCTTCCGCTGTGGCGTTCCCAATAATTAGCGACAGGCTATCATTAGTTACATATACTGTAATTAGACTGGCGGCTTCTCTTTGAGCTACAAACTCCTGACATTTTGTTAGCAGCTTAGATATTATACCACGGAGGAAGTTTTTTCAAACATGGAAGAAATAATATTAAGCTACCCGAGCGCATTCCCTAGACGCACACTAAGGAACTTAATTTGGTATGGTTGCAGTGTTTTCGGATTATTTTATAGCAATTTATAAAATGGAGCCTTTCTTAAGGCGAGCTGGTGGATAAATGAAAAATTTACTTTATTATTCGCAGCAGACTATTACCATGAAGCGGTAAATTAAGTTACACATTGTTAGCACCAAAGACATGCATACATGTTAACCCTCGAAATACCAAGAGGGGAGGGGGAGGGTTACTTCTTGCACACATTCTGAAAATACGGTAATCCACTCTC
This sequence comes from Schistocerca serialis cubense, assembly GCF_023864345.2. NCBI lineage: Eukaryota > Metazoa > Arthropoda > Insecta > Orthoptera > Acrididae > Schistocerca > Schistocerca serialis. Next base: position 670,071,590 of record NC_064641.1, on the reverse strand, counting down.
GTATTTAATTTTTTAAATACTCTAACAAAAGCATTTATTGTTTTTAGTGATTTCTTATTTGAGGTTATCTAACTGTTTAAAATTTTTCAGTAGAAGTTAACCCAAACGTTTAAGTTTTAGTAGTGAATGTGACTTTTCACGCAAATTTCACTTCATATTTTCAGTTTCGTGATCCTTCTTGCAGATCAATATAGCTTCAAACAACATGTTGTGAATGAAAAATAACAACAACGTACGAAGTTTGTGTTTGTTAAAATTTTTTATGGTGCTTACAAAGTAGGCCAGCACCCGTTGCAATGCATTGGTGTTGCTAAGATTATGTTGAAAGATATTTTCAGGCTCTGTAGCCTACCTATACATCAGAACCTATTTAAAAATTATGTTGTTAATAAAACTTAAACACATTTAACGAATTTAATTCTTTTTCCAGGTTTTTTTGATGATAGGCACCACGTTACCCAACACCCCCACCCTTCTCCTAGGCTGTCGGTAACTTTCGGAACCCCGCATTACACTTTCTTGTTAAATTACGGCTACCCGCTCAGAGTGGACATCGCAAATGTTGCACAGGACTTCATTCCCCAGTGCAAGTTTTTCCTCCATTTCTAAAGGTCTCGTCCTCCACTGCTTTACAGACTGCAGTCCTCTTTCTTTCCACTCTATACTATCGTAATTCAAATGTTTCCTGTTCTTCCTATTAATTTCCGGTGCTCCACATTTCACTTCCATTAAGTGCCGTACTCCAGAGATGCCGCTTCGTGAACAACTTTCCTTATCATGTGACACCAGTAGAGTAATTTTAAAAAAAGAAACCTTTTTGCCTTTAAACTTCCCACATAGGGTGAAATCTATCCAAGTTGGTTGTTCAAAGCTTATTATCCCGATATATCGGAAATCCCTACTGTCTAATCCTAAATGGGACCAATACGAATCTATTTCCATAATCAAAAAGTCTAGGAAGAGTAATAGATGACAACCTGAACTTGGGCTCAGCAATTATCTGAAATATGTCCTAAAAAAATATGAAAAGCTATTCACTTTTGACCTCGAAACGAAAGTTGTACAAGCGCTTGAATTTCCAGTGGTTGATTGCGCCAAAGTTATCTTGCAAGGTCCTCCTTAGGAAAGTTCACAGCGCTTGGGAGTGGTTAGGTTCACCGGCGTGCGCTATATCTGTCAGATACGACTTTTTGCCCATATTCCACTATCTTGCGCACGAATATCCCGGCCACTCGCAGACAAGTTTACAGATTTCCACATATTAGGTCTCCTGTGAAGTCTAATCAACCCAGACAGCTACTTATATTTCTCCTAGACCTTAACACTCTTTTCTGAACAACACAGCAGAAACACTCGTTTCCATCAAATTGCCATCACACAGTCGATTCCTCCGGAACTTTAGTAGCAGGAATCCGGCTCTGTAATGACCTAACCCCTTACATCAGACAACTGAATAACAACTCCAGCTTCACAACACAGTTAACGACATATCCACTAATGCAACAGTAATTTTGTTTTTGTTCTAGTACGCGCTCATTGCCCCATTTCAGTCTAGTGTCTTTCTCTCTTACCACGCCTTCCTCGCGTCCCAAACTCTCAGCCCGTGCAGTATATTCAAATTCATCACCCTCATAAATCGTTATCTCGGAAAATAGCTGGAAATATTAATGTTTGGACGGCTGTAAAGACAATATGTATCTGGTATTATTATTATTATTATTATTATTATTAATATAGCTAATTATTATTAATTAGCAGCAGCAATATTGATGTTACTAGTTCTTAATGAGTATTTCTATTCACAATACCATAAGCTACATTCCAAACATTTTTAATTCTATCAATCCTAAGTCTATTTTATTGCACGTCAATAGAGCAACAAAAGGTTCCAAGCGACTGAAAAAAGTCCCAGTACATTTGAGTTTCCATAAAGGATTGTAGGATAGATACATATAATTATCAGCCTGTAATCGTATACCACTCACGTCAATGTCTTGTTGAATTATGGAAAACATTTAATGTACGTCACACTACACGCAGACTATATTTCTTATATATATAGTTAATATGTTATTACCGCTGAATGCTGATCCTAGTCTCGTATTCTTTTTTGTTTTCGGCTTCTGACTACATTTTGTTGGTTATAATGACATGTGGCGGTAGCATGAACTGCACGTCAAGGCTAATACTTTTTTTTGTTTATGGATTAGTAGTGTCTTATATTTCCTCTTTACTGTTCCACACCGTCCTGAAAATAGATAGCGTTAATAAGTATGAGAACTATTGTACAATGAGCAAAAAATCGCATGCGTAAGTTGCTAATAAGAATAATATCTACATCTACATCCATACTCCGCAAGCCACCTGACGGTGTGTGGCGGAGGGTACCCTGAGTACCTCTATCGGTTCTCCCTTTTATTCCAGTCTCGTATTGTTCGTGGAAAGAAGGATTGTCTGTATGCTTCTGTGTGGGCTCTAATCTCTCTGATTTTATCCTCATGGTCTCTTCGCGAGATATACGTAGGAGGGAGCAATATACTGCTGGACTCTTCGGTGAAGGTATGTTCTCGAAACTTTAACAAGAGCCCGTACCGAGCTATTGAGCGTCTCCCCTGCAGAGCCTTCCACTGGAGTTTATCTATCATCTCCGTAACGCTTTCGCGATTACTAAATGATCCTGTAACGAAGCGTGTGTGTGTGTGTGTGTGTTGGGGTTTATGGCTGTAACGAAGCGCGCTGCTCTCCGTTGGATCTTCTCTATCTCTTCTATCAACCCTATCTGGAACGGGTCCCACACCGCTGAGTAGTATTCAAGCAGTGGGCGAACGAGTGTACTGTAACCTACTTCCTTTGTTTCCGGATTGCATTTCCTTAGGATTCTTACAATGAATCTCAGTATGGCATCTGCTTTACCGACGATCAAGTTCATATGATCATTCCATTTGAAATCACTCCTAATGCGTACTCCCAGATAATTTATGGAATTAACTGCTTCCAGTTTCTGATCTGCTATTTTGTAGCTAAATGATAAGGGATCTATCTTTCTATGTATTCGCAGCACATTACACTTGTCTACATTGAGATTCAATTGCCATTCCCTGCACCATGCGTCAATTCGCTGCAGATCTTCCTGCATTTCAGTACAATTTTCCATTGTTACAACCTCTCGATACACCACAGCTTCATCTGCAAAAAGCCTCAGTGAACTTCCAACAATGTCATTCACCAGGTCATTTATGTACACTCCTGGAAATTGAAATAAGAACACCGTGAATTCATTGTCCCAGGAAGGGGAAACTTTATTGACACATTCCTGGGGTCAGATACATCACATGATCACACTGACAGAACCACAGGCACATAGACACAGGCAACAGAGCATGCACAATGTCGGCACTAGTACAGTGTATATCCACCTTTCGCAGCAATGCAGGCTGCTATTCTCCCATGGAGACGATCGTAGAGATGCTGGATGTAGTCCTGTGGACTTGCCATGCCATTTCCACCTGGCGCCTCAGTTGGACCAGCGTTCGTGCTGGACGTGCAGACCGCGTGAGACGACGCTTCATCCAGTCCCAAACATGCTCAATGGAGGACAGATCCGGAGATCTTGCTGGCCAGGGTAGTTGACTTACACCTTCTAGAGCACGTTGGGTGGCACGGGATACATGCGGTCGTGCATTGTCCTGTTGGAACAGCAAGTTCCCTTGCCGGTCTAGGAATGGTAGAACGATGGGTTCGATGACGGTTTGGATGTACCGTGCACTATTCAGTGTCCCCTCGACGATCACCAGTGGTGTACGGCCAGTGTAGGAGATCGCTCCCCACACCATGATGCCGGGTGTTGGCCCTGTGTGCCTTGGTCGTATGCAGTCCTGATTGTGGCGCTCACCTGCACGGCGCCAAACACGCATACGACCATCATTGGCACCAAGGCAGAAGCGACTCTCATCGCTGAAGACGACACGTCTCCATTCGTCCCTCCATTCACGCCTGTCGCGACACCACTGGAGGCGGGCTGCACGATGTTGGGGCGTGAGCGGAAGACGGCCTAACGGTGTGCGGGACCGTAGCCCAGCTTCATGGAGACGGTTGCGAATGGTCCTCGCCGATACCCCAGGAGCAACAGTGTCCCTAATTTGCTGGGAAGTGGCGGTGCGGTCCCCTACGGCACTGCGTAGGATCCTACGGTCTTGGCGTGCATCCGTGCGTCGCTGCGGTCCGGTCCCAGGTCGACGGGCACGTCCACCTTCCGCCGACCACTGGCGACAACATCGATGTACTGTGGAGACCTCACGCCCCACGTGTTGAGCAATTCGGCGGTACGTCCACCCGGCCTCCCGCATGCCCACTATACGCCCTCGCTCAAAGTCCGTCAACTGTACATACGGTTCACGTCCACGCTGTCGCGGCATGCTACCAGTGTTAAAGACTGCGATGGAGCTCCGTATGCCACGGCAAACTGGCTGACACTGACGGCAGCGGTGCACAAATGCTGCGCAGCTAGCGCCATTCGACGGCCAACACCGCGGTTCCTGGTGTGTCCGCTGTGCCGTGCGTGTGATCATTGCTTGTACAGCCCTCTCGCAGTGTCCGGAGCAAGTATGGTGGGTCTGACACACTGGTGTCAATGTGTTCTTTTTTCCATTTCCAGGAGTGTATATTGTGAACAGTAACGTTCCCATGACACTCCCCTGTGGCACACCTGAAATCACTCTTACTTTGGAAGACTTCTCTCCATTGAGAACGACATGCTGCATTCTGTTATCTATGAACTCCTCAATCTGATAGTCCATGTGCTCTTCCTTTGTTCATTAAACGACTGTGGGGAACTGTATCGAACGCCTTGCGGAAGTCAAGAAACACGGCATCTATCTGTGAACCCGTGTCTATGGCCCTCTGAGTCTTGTGGACGAATAGCGCGAGCTGGGTTTCACACGACCGTCTTTTTCGAAACCCATGCTGATTCCTACAGAGTAGATTTCTTGTCTCCAGAAAAGTCATTATACTCGAACATAATACGTGTTCCATAATTCTAAAACTGATCGACGTTAGAGATATAGGTCTATAGTTCTGCACATCTGTTCGACGTCCCTTCTTGAAAACGGGGATTACCTCCGCCCTTTTCCAATCCTTTGGAACGCTACGCTCTTCTAAAGACCTACGGTACGCCGCTGCAAGAATGGGGGCAAGTTCCTTCGCGTATTCTGTGTAAAATAGAACTGGTATCCCATCAGGTCCAGCGGCCTTCCCTCTTTTGAGCGATTTTAATTGTTTCTCTATCCCTCTGTCGTCACAGGGGAATTGAAAAGAAAACCGAAGATAATGATCAGATTAGCTTTCGGCAATGTAAATGATTAACAGAGTCTGTTCTGACGTTGCACTCAACGATGGACATGAGATAAATCAAGACACGTTCGTTCGATCTGTCGACAGACAAACAGCGTTCGACAGTGTATATTGTCATCTTTTGCCCATGCTGTTCAATCCACACACTGAAGAAGCAATGACACAATAAAGTTCTGTAGTGGGGTTAAAACTCAGGGTGAAAGGATATCAACGAAAAAAAACCAATGATAATACTGCTATCCTCAACTAAGGGATCACACGATCTGCTGAAGGGAACGAACACTTTTACCACATATTATGGACTGAGAGAAAACTGAAGACAGACGAAGGAATAGCAGAAATGAGGTTAGCGGTTAGCGATATACATTACATCTGAATTGGTGGTCACGAAGCAGACAATCATCCGACCTGGGACGCAAGAGTATGCATTACGGATGTCACAAAGAGGACATAGAAAACGGACAAACACGAGTAAAATGGATCCTCATGGCCTACAGAAGTCTACGATAATCAAACATGGCTTAACGTAAAGAAGAAATTTCTGCGAATTTACGTTTGGAGCACAGCACTGTGTGGATATGAAGCATGGACTGTGGAAAAACTGGAAAATAGAATTTAAGCGATTGAGATATTTTGCTGTACAAGGACACTCAAAGTTAAGACGGCTGAAAAGACGGGAAATAAGGAAGTTCCCCGCAGAATGGCGGGGAGGGTGGGGGGGAGGGGGAAGAGAGGAAGATACAAATTGGCAGGGTATGCCCTAAGACATCAGGAAATAACTTGGCAGAAGGAGCTGCACAATCTAAAAATTGCAGGGGAAGATAGAGATTTGAAAATAATTGAGGACCTTAAGAGATGAGATGTACACGGAAGAGAAATTCGTGGCGGGGATGCATCGAAGAGGTCAGGAGACTGATGAAAAGATGCTTTTGGTTGTATTTAATTTGATTGGTGGATGCAAAAAAAAAAATCATTATTTCCACATTACTTCTTTTATTACAAATTAACCCATTTGTATGAAAGAAAGGTGTAGCTACACATAAAAAGCAACCAATATCTAGCGGCCGGCCGGTGTGGCCGAGCGGTTCTAGGAGCTACAGTCTGGAACCGCGCGACCGCTACGGTCGCAGGTTCGAATCCTGCCTCGGGCATGGATGTTTGTGATGTCCTTAGGTTAGTTAGGTTTAAGTAGTTCTAATTTCTAGGGGACTGATGACCTCAGAAGTTAAGTCCCATAGTGCTCAGAACCATTTGAACCATTTTTTGAACCAATATCTAGCGATGCTGTCGCTATTGATCCTTCTGTTCCAATGTTATTTCCTTATTGATGCTCTTTTAGTTCTTGTTATGGATGCAAAATGCCGTATGAAATCGGGTTCTTCGTAGCTAAAGAATATCGGAAATGGTTGGGGAAAAGAGAGAAACTAAACCCATAAGGTGGTTTACCGGCTGTCGTTCTTCCCACACTTCGTTTGCAATGGAACAGGAAAGAGGAAAAATGATAGCCGCGCGATAGCGAGGTATCGTGAATAACACACTTACCTATTACAGCTATGGAAAGAAGTAAGGAGTTGTTCAGTTTCGTCAGTTAAGGATTCGATGGCCAGACTAAAACGTGGCAGCCATTCTGTCAAACATTATCTAACTGGAAGATATCCCTAAACGCATCAAATTCTTAGAAAGCATACACTACACCACCGGACACCCGACGATTGAAAGTGTAGGAAATAGCGTTACGGTGCCCACTCTTCCCTCTCCCCTTTGATCACGTTGATTTTCGACTTCGTCGTTTTTAGTTTTCATAGATTTTTTTGTTACGCAGCCTCATTACATATCACAAAAACTGAATACTATTGAAATTATACTATTTAAAAAAAAACATATTTTGGACTCCACATTCGGAACTTAACTTTCTGATTACATTTATCTCTCTGTTGACAGCTGTATTTACGATGCTGAAAGGAAAAACGGTTTGCGAGCGGTAGAATACAGTTTTGGTAGGTGGCAAATGTGTTGTAAATGTTGTCATTTTCACTTGACACAATCAAAATCTACATTTAGCCAAGCTCTGTGAAGAGCAATAAACTCTCGAATAGCGTTGTTAATAAATTACCCGGTCACCGTGTCATTGAATGTTTCTGACGTTGTACACTTACTTGACACCGTTTCAGAAAAACACCCACACTTCGTCTTTCATCCACATGCGTCATTTTGTTTCTTCTCACGCTGTTAACGACTTTGTCATTGGCTCTGTCTTCGTGTATTACTTCATCTCCAGATGTTGGAAGCTCCAAGCAACCGTCACAAGCATCCGTCGTTGATGCCTCTTCAGCATCAGTACCAATGTCAATTCCGCTACAGCTATTAACATCGACATCATTATCGCCACGTATTTTGACACCAGCGCTCTCATTTCATTCTGACTGTTTGTGTTTCTAGTACCTATCGGGCTATTCAAATTTGCACTTTCATGCAAAGAAAAATATTCTCCACATTTTTTAGCATAAAGGATGTCTCTCCTTCATTCATTCAGTAGTTTGTTTCCAACTTACTGCATACTTTAGCTCTATCACGCCACTCATCGCGCAGAATACTTTCCGAAATAGAAAAACAACAAACACGGGCAGTAATGGCAACTAACAACTAAAGCATTGTCAAATGGTTCTTGAATCACTGCGAAACACATTTGTACAGTAGTGGCGACCAAAATCTTTAGCAATCGTCCTGTAAATGAACTTCAGGCTGAATGGAACGTTACAGCAAAAACACTGTTGCTGGCTTGCCTTTCATGTTTTCAAATTACGTATTGTGTTTTTGCGCATGTGCGTCTGTGTGTTTGTGTGTGTGTGTGTGTGTGTGTGTGTGTGTGTGTGTGTGTGGACAAAAACCTATCGAGGTACTGGCGCCCCTTCATCCCTTGATACTGTAAGGCCAGCTCTATCTGGCCCATGTGCATAAATGCATCGTCGTTTAAATAGAAAATTAAATACCCTTATGGGTAAGAGTGGTACCACAGCTGTTCTACATTAGACGAACACCATAGTGAAAACGAATTTCTCAGCAATTTTTCGACAAAACTACTCAGAATTTCGTCAGGGTCTTTTGTTTCTATCATTAACATAGTGACTACTATATGTTAATAGCTGCTACGTGCAGCTGCGCTCGCAAATGATAGTTTCGTTATGATGAGTGATTGTGAGTAATCTACTGCATCTGCAATAACGTTAGCTGTCCTCAAGTGCCTGCGTGTTTCAGTAAGCATAGCCCTTTCTCTATTTTCTCTGTTGGTTCATCTATCATACAGATTATATCTACTAAAACAGTTAAAATAATAACACACCAAAATTAAATTCAAAAGGAGTTTCACTCACAAAAAGATACCCTGCCAATGGGATCCCCCTATCAGTAACACTGTCAAACATTCATCAGACGCATAGAAAACACATCTTCCAAACAACCATCACAAAAAAGGATACAAAATTGTTTACTGCTACAAATATGCGGATCGTATCATCCATATGTTAGATGAACCAACAGAGAAAACAGGTAATCTTCATGTAGGCATCAACAGTATACTCAAAAGCATTGATTTCTCCCAGGAGAAAGATACACGAAACCAAATATATCTCTTGGATACATGAATAATGAAGGCAGTAATAAGCACGCATTTGACATATTCAGAAAGCCTACACCCAGACACACAATAATTGTACATGCCGTGTCCAGCTACCCACAAAATTAAAATTAATGGTCCCACGACCCGCGTTACACACACTAAGTAATATCACACTCAGCAAATAACTCTATGAAAAAGAATTACAAACAATACAACTCACAGCCACAAACAATGCTTGTAACACCAATATAGTTCAAAGACTCAACAACAAAATCAAAAACCAACTACAGAAAAGTGAAAAAAATAGCTAAGAACACAAGCACCACAGAACTCACAAACAATACAGACACGACAGTACATTCAGAAACACAAAATAGTAGAACCCATGACAGGACTAACAGAACTAAATGGTACACCTTAACAATACAAACACAAATTAACACACAGAATAGCAAATACGGTAAAAACACTGCTTATAGAACGGGAATCACACTCCAGTCACTTTCACAAACAATAACAGACACATTATATAAATACCAAGCAGCAGGTATACAGGGTGAGTCACCTAACGTTACCGCTGGATATATTTCGTAAACCACATCAAATACTGACGAACCGATTCCACAGACCGAACGTGAGGAGAGGGGCTAGTGTAATTGGTTAATACAAACCATAAAAAAATGCACGGAAGTATGTTTTTTAACACAAACCTACGTTTTTTTTAAATGGAACCCCGTTAGTTTTGTTAGCACATGTGAACATACAAACAAATACGTAATCAGTGCCGTTTGTTGCAATGTAAAATGTTAACTACACCCGGAGATATTGTAACCTAAAGTTGACGCTTGAGTACCACTCCTCCGCTGTTCGATCGTGTGTATCGTAGACCACCGAATTACGTAGGGATCCAAAGGGAACGGTGATGGACCTTAGGTACAGAAGAGACTGGAACAGCACATTACGTCCACCAGCTAACACCTTTTTATTGGTCTTTTGCACTGACGCACATGTACATTACCATGAGGGGTGAGGTACACGTACACACGTGGTTTCAGTTTTCAATTACGGAGTGGAATAGAGTATGTCCCGACATGTCAGGCCAATAGATGTTTAATGTGGTGGCCATCATTTGCTGCACACAATTGCAAACTCTGGCGTAATGAATGTCGTACACGCCGCAGTACATCTGGTGTAATGTCGCCGCAGGCTGCCACAATACGTTGTTTCATATCCTCTGGGGTTGTAGGCACACCACGGTACACATTCTCCTTTAACGTATCCCACAGAAAGAAGTCCAGAGGTGTAAGATTAGGAGAACGGGCTGGCCAATTTATGCGTCCTCCACGTCCTATGAAACGCCCGTCGAACATCCTATCAAGGGTCAGCCTAGTGCTAATTCCGGAATGTGCAGGTGCACCATCATGCTGATACCACATACGTCGACGCGTTTCCAGTGGGACATTTTCGGGCAACGTTGGCAGATCATTCTGTAGAAACGTGATGTATGTTGCAGCTGTTTGGGCCCTGCAATGAAGTGAGGACCAATGAGGTGGTCGCCAATGATTCCGCACCATACATTTACAGTCCACGGTCGCTGTCGCTCTACCTGTCTCAGCCAGCGAGGATTGTCCGCGGACCAGTAATGCATGTTCCGTAGATTCACTGCCCCGTGGTTTGTGAAACCCGCTTCAGCGGTAAACAGGTAGAGCTGGAACACATTCTCTGTTAATGCCCATTGACAGAATTGCACTCGATAAGTCATCACCATGTAATTGCTGATGTAGCGACACATGAAACGGGTGAAAGCGGTGACGATGCAGTATGCGCATGACACTACTCTGACTCAGTCCACCGGCTCTAGCAATGTCCCGTGTGCTCAAGTGTGGGTTCATGGCAACAGCAGCTAACACACCAACTGCACCCGCTTCTCGTGTGACGGGCCTGTTACGGACCCATTAGCTTGCTACGACCATACCTGTTGCATACTGTTGGCGGTAGATGTTTTGCGATGTACGGCACGTTGGATGCTCTCTGTCCGGGTACCGTTCTGCATACACCCTGCAGGCTTCAGCTGCATTTCGTCGACACTCGCCATGGATGAGTATCGTCTCCGCCTTTTCAGAGTTCGAATACACCATGGTTACAGTTCCTACAACACTACACTATCACAGACGTCTGGTAACACGGTGTACTACAGTTGGTCTGCGAGCGGAGACGAATGCAGAATAACAATAGCAGCAAGCGCTACATGCGGACACTGCGACAGCTAGACCAAACCACAACAGTGGACTACAGCCACACTCGTAAACACGGTCGTCATCGAGAACATGTCCCTGCAGATGCTGCTCACCGACCGTGGCGCGTGTTTGTTACAACACGCAACGGAAGTCGGAGGTTTCAAGCGTCAACTTTAGGTTACAATATCTCCGGATGTAATTAACATTTTACAATGCAACAAACGGCACTGATTACGTATTTGTTTATATGTTTAGATGTGCTAACAAAACTAACGTGGTTCCATTTAAAAAAACGTAGGTTTGTGTTAAAAAACATACTTCCATGCATTTTTGTATGGTTTGTATTAAACAATTACACTAGCCCCTCTCCTCACGTTCGGTCTGTGGAATCGGTTCGTCAGTATTTGATGTGGTTTACGAAATATGTCCAGCGGTAACGTTAGGTGACTCACACTGTATATCACTTAGAATGTCAAGAATACAAATCAGTATATCTAGAAACGATGAGCATGAATTTCATATCTAGGCATTAAGAACATGTAAGGAGCTGCAAGTATGAAACCAGACATTCTAACTGTGCTGAACTTCTGATAAAACATGAGCATGAACCATCCAGCATGGAACAGGACATTAAAATTATTAGATTGAATAAGTACAACAAAAAGCTCCTGGCATTACAGGAAAACTTTCATATACAAAGAGCCCTTGCAGTGACAGGGAAGTAATTCATGACCAAATTAATACTGATCATTTTAGTCACCAAAATAACACAAAAAAAAGAAATGTAAGAGACTACGAAACAAAATAACTACTTAATCAAACTTCTCCCTCCCTCCCTCCCTCCCCCCCCCCTCTCTCTCTATCTCTCTCTCTGTCCCTCTTTTTCACACACACACACACATACACACACAAGTTAACAACACTACGCACTGTAAACATACACGCTTTCAACACACAAAGAAAAGAATAAGTAAAGTGCCATAAATCTGGGAGAGAAAACGTAGAAAAGCGCTCATCTAGAGAATGGACACGGAGAAAACACATATGAACTAATAATATCTGAAATATTAAGTGACAAAAGGATTATTTAACCTTTCGAAACTTGTGCTGCAGATATTTTAAACAGTGATAGTGTAAGTAATTCTGAACAAAAAATGTTATATGAACATAGGTCCTCAAATGTTTCGTTGGGGAGGTATTGGTATCGAAAGAAACTTTAATTCTGCAAATTTGATGTGCAAAACGTGAACGCATTCGCCATACAGCCACACTGTAACGTGGTTTTCTTGCAAACAATGCACAGGTACATGTCATGTTTACGCTATGCAACCTACCACGTATTATGGTCATGTGACGTACGTAGTACAATCACCCGTTGTTTGCGCGGTTGTGCCGTGTAAGCCGCATTGTGTAGTGTACCGGCGACGCAACGGTTAGCCGTGTAGCGTATGGTGTTAACTCTGTTCCTACAAGCTCTGCTAACAATGCCACACGTCTACAGTATTGAGGAATACGCAGGTATGGTGTATGTTTATGGCTTGTGCGACGGTAGTGCTACCGCTGCAAGAGAAGAAAACCACAGGCACTTTCCGACTCGACTATTAACTGATCGGAGGATGTTTACCAAAGTGTTTATCACTTTGCGTGCAACAGGCTCTCTTCCAAGTACACATTTTTCGTCCTAGCATACACGTCAACAAACTTTGCAAGAACAGGAGGAAATTACAGCAAGTGTTGAGTGAAGTTCCGGTACGAGCATACGAAGAATGTCCCTGCGTATGAATGTCCCATTGACACGTGTATGGGAAACTCCGTCTAAACAGGCCTTGGAAGGCCCAACGGTACCGACCGGCCGCCGTGTCATTCTCAGCCCACAGGCGTCATTGGATGCGGATATGGAGGGGCATGAGGTCAGCACACCGCTCTCCCGGCCGTATGTCAGTTTCCGAGACCGGAACTTCAGTTCTGTCACCGGGTAATTGAAAGTTGTCATTTGCTTCCATACATACTATTCACTGACGAAACACAGTTTTCACAACATGGAATAAACAACACATGCAATAATCATTGACGGTCACGGGAAAATACACACGCTTCAGTGGATAGCAATTTCCAAGTTCGTTTTGCCATAAATGTATGGTGCGGCATGATCGGTAACCTGATAGGTCCATTTATCATCAATCAGCGATTGACGGGAGTGAGTTACCTGCATTTTTGGGAAAATTCATTTGTGGAACTATTTGCAGACGATTCTTTAGCCAAGCGAACTGGAATGTACTTTCAACATGACGATGCCCCTCCACATGTTACCTTATGTGTGAGGGACCATCTCAACCGCACCAACCCGAATCGCTGGATTGGCCGTGGCGGTGGTATTAATTGGCCTCCAAGATCACCTTTTGATTTCTATTTATGGGATTGGATGAAATCAGAGGTGCACAAAGTGAAGGTAAATACACGATAAAACTGCTTCGTCTCTTAATGGACGCTGTTGAATTCATTAAGAACCAACCAGATGCAACTGAACTAACAACACAACATGTTGTCGATAGAGCGCAAAAGTGCATTGACGTTCATGTTGGGATATTCGAAACTGTTCTGTGAACTCAAATCAAATGGATCTAAGCACTATGGGACATAACATCTGAGGTCATCAGTCCCCTAGAACTTAGAACTACTTAAACCTAACTAACCTAAGGGCATCACACACATCCATGCCCGAGGCAGGTTTCGAACCTGCTACCTAACAGCAGCGCAGTTCCAGACTGAAGCGTCTAGAACCGCTCGGCCACATGGGCCGGCTTCTTTGAACAGTACAACAACTGTAGGATAAGTTTTATAGCCATTTCTAAAAGATGTGGTACGTCGTTCTTAACTGAATGCATGTAACATGCATGTTGTAATGCATTATGTACTAAATGAAAGGTAAATAAACATTGTGTAAAAACTTGTAACATTACTGTACTTCTCTGTAACACTGTTTTCAAGAGAAGCACGTTACGTTCCAGTTGTATTGCGTATACGTTCACGTTGAGCACATCAATTTTGCAGAACTTAAGTTCCTTTCAATATCCATACCTCCTTAACGAAGCATTTGCGGACCTAAGTCCATTTAACATTTTTTGTTCAGAATTACTTATACTATCACTGTGTAAAATATTGGCTTTTCCTCTGTGTGTGTGTGTGTGTGTGTTACTGTAAAAGTAAAGTGATTGTTAAATCTTGAAATTTACTGGTAAAACCTAACATTTACGGATTGCGGTGTGGTAGTACTCGGAAATTTCTAATTATATGCGCTGATATCGAACTTTTAACAAGTGACGTTAGTAAATCACAGGATATACCCATTCGATCTGGTACAACTATACGTATTAAAAAAACCAACTTAGCAGTTATGGTACTGCTTTATATTGATTGTAAATTTACATAACTGAAATACTTTAGCGTTAAAAAATGATAACAATAATAAACATATTGTAAACATGTAAATTTAAATATTAAACATATTACAATTAGTCTCAAATGTTATACAAAATTGGCGTAAAAACGTGATTAGTGTTGATTTTTGTTACAACAAGCTTCACTGATGTTGCATTTAGGATAACATAACATGGAAGACGATTTGCACAAGCATTTTGAGTTGTTCACTGTTTTGAACAATTGCAGTTTTCGAACTCCTCTCCTCCTACTTCTTCGAAGCTGATAAAATTTCCTTGCACAATATAAATTGGTTCCTAGTGTACTGTGACTTCAGTTCGCCATCTTCGGTACATGTATGATAAAGTTAGTCATTCTGAATATTTATCATCACTGCTGTTACTGGTTTTGCAACAGTGTTTGCCTGGTACTTTAATCCTCATATTCCGTCCAACTGAGGGTTTTGAAATTTTGTTACATGAGGCTGATTTCATTTTCTTTTCTTGCACCTAGAGACCTTCTTTGAGAACCTTTTGGAACCGCTTCACTTTATTAACACTGTTGGAAGTTGTTAGCGACTCATCACAAGCATCAGTTACTACCGGTGTCTCGCTGTTAATTGTCGTCGAATCATGGGTCTCTCGTGCTCCTTAACCTACAACAATGGCGCTTTATACCTGAGTTCCTTCTGTTCCAGTATCTGGTTCGTGGAATCAATTCCTTGACCGTCATCTTTCCTTTCTTGTGTGTCAGTCATTGTAGTATTTAACATTGGTTCCAAATACCCTTCGATGTTTACATTTTTTATTAAATGGCCTGGTATGAATGTGTTTTGAACGCCCATTTTCGTTGGCGCACCGAACTTCATAAGGTGACCATCTGATCCCTTCATAACAAGCCCTTTTTTTGCATGCACAAACCTTAATCTCTCAGACTATTTCGAAGCTTTTTTCGTTACCATCCGTGTTGATGACCAATTTGTAGTATCTTGATTTGCTCTTTCGACTGAGGCTGACTGTACCTTGGCTTCCCCTGGACTACATATCATTCCACAAACCACGTAAACTTTGGATGACTGGTTTACAAAACTCTCTACCAAAACCTGAATGAAGAAAAATTGGAGCACTGAAGTTGATGGAAATATCCAAAAGATGAAATGCTACTTCGTCAGCCCTTTTCGAGATTAGTGCCTGGAGAATAACGAATTTTGTTTGTAGTATACAAATTTGAACTTCGACTTATTTTCTAGGTTAAGTCAATTTAGGGTAATGAAATCATTTTATTGTGTATGGTAGGTTATACTAAAACTCTCCTTTTCTATGTTTCTCTTGTTTTGTTTTTTCTGACATGGTACACATAACCTCAAATGAATGAAGATTGATTCAGTAATGACGTTCTTGTACTTACGATTCAATTCCATGATCAGACGAGTTCGACCACGATGGTCTGTAGCAATGTGGGTCTCCCATATTATGTTAAATAATTCATCGAAACAAACTTAATAGTGAATATTTTCTTTTCCAGCAGACAGATACGCTGCAGAACGGATAACATAATATCACTTCAAATGTCCGTAGCGAACAGTTTTTTTTTTATTAAAATGGTTTCTACATTTTTCACGTGACTTAGCAGTATATTATATTGCTCAGAAGTTACATAAAATTGTGGTCCTTCTTAAAAACTGTTTGAGTTAGAAGTCCATAGCATCCTTAACTCTAATGCAAAACTGCACAAGAGACAACACCACTAAAACGAATCGTAAATATGACCGTACAATCACAAACGACACTCGACACAGACTGGAGATACGCAGTAGTGAGAGGCCTGAGAACAAAATATTCCCTACAAAGGAACAAGGTGCAGGTGGAAGTGAGTCTCGATCCACCTCACGGAAAATGGATGCAGCAGAATACTGTACACCCTTTTGCACAAGGGTCACGCAGGTGCGCTTCAAATGCAGATTAGAGTTCTTCTGGTATTAACTGAGTGAAAATCGCTGATTCGTGGGAATTTGCTTACATTGTTAACAATAAACGAAGTGAAAGAAAATATATACTGTCAGAATTCCCAAACTACTGAACAGGGGTCAACAAAAGATTCGAGAAATTACACTACATATTTCTCTAACTGCCAATTTACGAACCAAAAAAATATCTTTGTGATTGGGAGGAGCTACCCTAGAATATAATGCAATGTTTCATAGACGAATGGAAATAATCTTGTTGAACCATCACTTACTGCAGATACTATTCTAATGGTAAATACACTGAAGCGCCAAAGAAAATGGTATAGGCATACATATTCAAATACAGAGATCTGTAAACAGGTAGAATACAACATTGCGGCTGGCAACGCCTATATTTATTTATTTATTTATTTATTTATTGTTCCGTGGGACCAAATTAAGGAGAAGTCTCCATGGTCATGGAACGAGTCAATATATGAAATTATAACACGATATTAGAAACAGATAAAATAAAATATAAAAAAACATACTCAGGTGACAAGTCGAAAATCAACAATGTAACACCGGAATTTGCTCAATTTTCTAGCTCTTCCAGGAGCTCCTCGACAGAATAGAAGGAGTGAGCCATGAGGAAACTCTTCAGTTTAGATTTTAAAGAGTTTGGGCTACTGCTAAGATTTTTGAGTTCTTGTGGTAGCTTATTGAAAATGGATGCAGCAGAATACTGCACTCCTTTCTGCACAAGAGTCAAGGAAGTGCATTCTACATGCAGATTTGATTTCTGCCTAGTATTAACTGAGTGAAAGCTGCTAACTCTTGGGAATAGGCTAATATTGCTAACAACAAACGACATTAAAGAAAATATATACTGTGAGGGCAACGTCAGAATTCCCAGATTTTTGAATAGGGGTCGACAAGACGTTCTCGAACTTACACCACATATAGCTCGAACAGCCCGTTTTTGAGCCAAAAATACCCTTTTTGAATCAGAAGAATTACCCCAAAAAATAATACCATACGACATAAGCGTATGAAAATATGCGAAGTAGACTACTTTTCGTGTTAAAGTGTCACTTATTTCAGATACTGTTCTAATGGTAAATAAAGCAGCATTTAGTTTCTGAACAAGATCCTGGACATGGGCTTTCCACAACAGCTTACTATCTATCCGAACGCCTAGGAACTTGAACTGTTCCGTCTCGCTTATAATATGCCTATTCTGTCTGATCAAAATATCGGTTCTTGTTGAATTGTGAGTTAGAAACTGTAAAAACTGAGTCTTACTGTGATTTAGCATCAAATTAGTTTCCACAGGCCACAAACTTATTTCATGAACTACATTATTTGTTACTGTTTCAATACTACACACAAGATCCTTCACTATCAAGCTGGTGTCATCAGCAAACAGAAATATTTTTGAATCACCTGTAATACTAGAAGGCATATCATTTATATAAATAAGAAACAGCAGTGGCCCCAGCACCGACCCTTGGGGAACTCCCCACTTAACAGTGCCCCATTGGGACTGAACATCACTACCACTCTCAGTATTGTGGAGAATTACCCTCTGCTTTCTGTTCTTAAAGTAAGAGGTGAACCAATTGTAAGCTACTCCCCTTACTCCATAATGGTCCAACTTCTGTAGTAATATTTTGTGGTCAACACAGTCAAAAGGCTTCGTTAAATCAAAGAAAACACCTAGCGTTCGCAACCTTTTATTTAATCCGTCCAAAACCTCACAGAGAAAAGAGAATATAGCATTTTCAATTGTTAAACCATTTCTAAAACCAAACTGAACATTTGACAGCAAATTATGTGAATTTAAACACTCCAGTAACCTTGTATATACAACCTTCTCGATAACTTTAGCAAACATCGATAGCATAGAAATAGGTCTAAAATTGTCAACGTTATCAATGTCTCCCTTTTTATAAAGTGGCTTCACTACCAAGTACTTTAATTGGTCAGGAAACCGACCACATCTGAAGGAAAAGTTACAGATATGGCTGAGAACTGGGCTAACATACATACAGCAATACTTCAGTATTCTGCTAGATACCCCGTCATATCCATGAGAGTTCTTGGTCTTTAGTGATTTGCCGGCCACGGTCGTCTCGCGGTTCTCGGCGCGCAGTTCGGAACCGTGTGACTGCTATGGTCGCAGGTTCGAATCCTGCCTCGGGCATGGATGTGTGTGATGTCCTTAGGTTAGTTAGGTTTAAGTAGTTCTAAGTTCTAGGGGACTGATGACCACAGCAGTTGAGTCCCATAGTGCTCAGAGCCATTTGAACCATTTTAGTGATTTAATTATTAACTCAATCTCCCTCTTGTCAGTATCATGGAGGAGCATTTCAGGTAACAGTCTCGGAACACTTTTTTCTAAGAGCGCTATATGATTCCCTGTTGGGACTAGGTTTCTATTTAGTTCACCTGCTATATTCAGAAAGTGATTGTTAAATACTGTACATACATGCGACTTATCAGTAACATGGACATTCCCAGTACGCACTGATTCTATATCCTCGACCTGTCTCTGCAGACCAGCAACTTCCTTTACGACTGACCATATGGTTTTAATTTTATCCTGAGACTTAGCTATTCTATCTGCATACCACATACTTTTTGCCTTCCTAATAACATTTTTAAGCACCTTACAATACTGTTTGTAATGGGCTGCTGCATTTAGATTTTGACTGTTTCTAACGTTTTGATATAATTGCCACTTTGTTCTACAAGATATTCTTATCCCTCTAGTCAGCCACCCAGGCTGCCTGTTTGTGCTAGTACCCTGTTTTAAACGTTCTAACGGAAAGCAACTTTCAAAGAGCATGAGAAAATTCTTGAGAAAAGCATTATATTTATCGTCTACTGTATCAGCGCTACAAACATCATGCCACTCTGGTTCCTTTATAAGGTTTACAAAGGTCTCTACAGCAACTGGATCAGCTTTCCTTAACAGCTGATGACTATATTTAACACGATTTGCAGCACAAAATTCTTTTAAAGTTAAAATTTGTGCATCATGATCTGAAAGGCCATTCACCTTTTTGCTAACAGAATGCCCTTCTAGTAATGAGGAATGAACAAAAATGTTGTCTATGGTTGTTCTACTGTTCCCCTGCACTCTCGTTGGAAAGAATACGGTTTGCATAAGATTATATGAATTAAAGAGGTCTACCAGCATCCTCTTCCTTGCACAATCACTTGTTGTTGTTGTTGTGGTCTTCAGTCCTGAGACTGGTTTGATGCAGCTCTCCATGCTACTCTATCCTGTGCAAGCTTCTTCATCTCCCAGTACCTACTGCAACCTACATCCTTCTGAATCTGTTTAGTGTATTCATCTCTCGGTCTCCCTCTACGATAGTTACCCTCCACGCTGCCCTCCAATACTAAATTGGTGATCCCTTGATGCCTCAGAACATGTTCTACCAACTGATCCCTTCTTCTAGTCAATTTGTGCCACAAACTTCTCTTCTCCCCAATCCTATTCAATACCTCCTCATTAGTTACGTGATCTACCCACCTTATCTTCAGCATTCTTCTGTAGCACCACATTTCGAAAGCTTCTATTCTCTTCTTGTCCAAACTAGTTATCGTCCATGTTTCACTTCCATACATGGCTACACTCCATACAAATACTTTCAGAAACGACTTCCTGACACTTAAATCTATACTCGATGTTAACAAATTTCTCTTCTTCAGAAACGATTTCCTTGCCATTGCCAGTCTACATTTTATATCCTCTCAACTTCGACCATCATCAGTTATTTTACTCCCTAAATAGCAAAACTCCTTTACTACTTTAAGTGTCTCATTTCCTAATCTAATTCCCTCAGCATCACCCGATTTAATTCGACTACATTCCATTATCCTCGTTTTGCTTTTGTTGATGTTCATCTTATATCCTCCTTTCAAGACACTGTCCATTCCGTTCAACTGCTCTTCCAAGTCCTTTGCTGTCTCTGACAGAATTACAATGTCATCAGCGAACCTCAAAGTTTTTACTTCTTCTCCATGAATTTTAATACCTACTCCGAATTTTTCTTTTGTTTCCTTTACTGCTTGCTCAATATACAGATTGAATAACATCGGGGAGAGGCTACAACCCTGTCTCACTCCTTTCCCAACCACTGCTTCCCTTTCATGCCTCTCGACTCTAATAACTGCCATCTGATTTCTGTACAAATTGTAAATAGCCTCTCGCTCCCTGTATTTTATACCTGCCACCTTCAGAATTTGAAAGAGACTATTCCAGTTAACATTGTCAAAAGCTTTCTCTAAGTCTACAAATGCTAGAAACGTAGGTTTGCCTTTTCTTTATCTTTCTTCTAAGATAAGTCGTAAGGTTAGTATTGCCTCACGTGTTCCAACATCTCTACGGAATCCAAACTGATCTTCCCCGAGGTCCGCTTCTACCAGCTTTTCCATTCGCCTGTAAAGAATTCGCGTTAGTATTTTGCAGCTGTGACTTATTAAACTGATAGTTCGGTAATTTTCACATCTGTCAACACCTGCTTTCTTTGGGATTGGAATTATTATATTCTTCTTGAAGTCTGAGGGTATTTCGCCTGTCTCATGCATCTTGCTCACCAGATGGTAGAGTTCTGTCATGACTGGCTCTCCCAAGGCCATCAGTCGTTCTAATGGAATGTTGTCTACTCCCGGGGAATTGTTTCGACTCAGGTCTTTCAGTGCTCTGTCAAACTCTTCACGCAGTATCTTATCTCCCATTTCGTCTTCATCTACATCCTCTTCCATTTCCATAATATTGTCCTCAAGCACATCGCCCTTGTATAAACCCTCTATATACTCCTTCCACCTTTCTGCCTTCCCTTCTTTGCTTAGAACTGGGTTGCCATCTGAGCTCTTGATGTTCATACAAGTGGTCCTCTTCTCTCCAAAGGTCTCTTTAATTTTCCTGTAGGCAGTATCTATCTTACCCCTAGTGAGACAAGCCTCTACATCCTTACATTTGTCCTCTAGCCATCCCTGCTTAGCCATTTTGCACTTCCTGTCGATCTCATTTTTGAGACGTTTGTATTCCTTTTTGCCTGCTTCATTTACTGCATTTTTATATTTTCTCCTTTCATCAATTAAATTCAATATTTCTTCTGTTACCCAAGGATTTCTATTAACGCTCGCCTTTTCACCTACTTGATCGTCTGCTGCCGTCACTACTTCATCTCTCAGAGCTACCCATTCTTCTTCTACTGTATTTCTTTCCCCCATTCCTGTCAATTGTTCCCTTATGCTCTCCCTGAAACTCTGTACAACCTCTGGTTCTTTCAGTTTATCCAGGTCCCATCTCCTTAGATTCCCACCTTTTTGCAGTTTCTTCAGTTTCAATCTGCAGTTCATAACCAATAGATTGTGGTCAGAATCCACATCTGCCCCTGGAAATGTCTTACAATTTACAACCTGGTTCCTAAATCTCTGTCTTACCTTTATATAATCTATCTGATACGTTTTAGTATCTCCAGGATTCTTCCAGGTACACAACCTTCTTTTATGATTCTTGAACCACGTGTTAGCTATGATTAAGTTATGCTCTGTGCAAAATTCTACAAGGCGGCTTCCTCTTTCATTTCTTCCCCCCAACCCATATTCACCTACTATGTTTCCTTCTCTCCCTTTTCCTACTGACGAGTTCCAGTCACCCATGACTATTAAATTTTCGCCTCCCTTCACTACCTGAATAATTTCTTTTATCTCGTCATACATTTCATCTATTTCTTCATCATCTGCAGAGCTAGTTGGCATATAAACTTGTACTACTGTAGTAGGCATGGGCTTTGTGTCTATCTTGGCCACAATAATGCATTCACTATGCTGTTTGTAGTAGCTAACCCGCACTCCTATTTTTTTATTCATTATTAAACCTACTGCTGCGTTACCCCTATTTGATTTTGTATTTATAAGCCTGTAATCACCTGACCAAAAGTCTTGTTCCTCCTGCCACCGAATTTCACTAATTCCCACTATATCTAACTTTAACTTATCCATTTCCCTTTTTAAATTTTCTAACCTACCTGCCCGATTAAGGGATCTGACATTCCACGCTCCGATCCGTAGAACGCCAGTTTTCTTTCTCCTGATAACGACGCCCTCTTGAGTAGTCCCCGCCCGGAGATCCGAATGGGGGACTATTTTACCTCCGGAATATTTTATCCAAGAGGACGCCATCATCATTTAATCATACAGTAAAGCTGCATGTCCTCGGGAAAAATTACGGCTGTAGTTTCCCCTTGCTTTCAGCCGTTCGCAGTACCAGCACAGCAAGGCCGTTTTGGTTAATGTTACAAGGCCAGATCAGTCAATCATCCAGACTGTTGCCCCTGCAACGACTGAAAAGGCTGCTGCCCCTCTTCAGGAACCACATGTTTGTCTGGCCTCTCAGCAGATACCCCTCCCTTGTGGTTGCACCTACGGTACGGCCATCTGTATCGCTGAGGTACGCAAGCCTCCCCACCAACGGCAAGGTCCATGGTTCACTTATACAATTAATATTGAAATCACCACATATAACTAACTTTTTGTATTTCCTTTAATGTGAACCAAGAACCTCCTCTAGCTTTAACAAAAATGTTGTGAAATCGGAGTCTGGGGTTCTATAAATAACAACAGTTAGAAGTTTAGCTCCGTTAAATTTAACCACACCTGCACAATATTCAAACACCTTTTCAGTGCAGTACTTTGAAACATCAACTGACTCAAATGGGATGCCGTTTTTCACATACATGGCTACTCCCCCACACCGCAAAGAGCTCCTCGAAAAGCTGCCAGCCAACCTGTATCCTGGTAAAGGAAGCCTCTGAATTATCTCCTTATTTAAGAAGTGTTCAGATATACCAATAATTTCAGAGTCAACATCTATAAGCAGTTCACAAACTTTATCTCTAATACCTTGTATATTTTGATGAAATATACTAATTCCCTCATTACTCGGATACCTAAGCTTTGTCAAAAGTGATTCCCTTGTTAGAGAGACTTCCCTTAAGCAGGAATACCTATCAGCTGACTTCAATCTAAAAAAGGTGCAGCTCTAACACCCACTACTGCAGGAATTTTCCCATGAGTGATCCCACCAACCCCACCTATGCTGTCACCTATAAGCTTTGCCAACCTCCCCTTCCCATACCTGTTGAGGTGCAGGCCATGTCTAGTGAAACCCGTCCTGCTGATAGACTCCACCGACACCACTGAAATGTGACCCATGCTTTCTGTCATCAGCGCACCCCCAAGTCTCATGTTATTACGCCAGACGTCTGTATTAAGATGAGGCAGATCGTGACGCTGAAACAGTTCCACGAAATGCACATTCGCGTTGCCAGTCTGAGTGGCTATCTTTTCCAGGTCACCATCTATGTTATACTCCCCATCCCCACCAATACTATTACCAGCCCCACCCACAATCACTACCTGATCCTCTTTAGTAAAATCCCTACATAACCCCCCCCCCCCCCCCCCCTATGTTAACAGTCACCTGAGCCAACCCTGCATTAGGCTTCACAATGCTGGTGACCTGGTACACACTCCCCAGCACTTCCTGCAACTGCTGGCCTACACCTCTGCCATGAGAACTACCTAACAGCAGAACCTTCTTCTTCCTCTTCGACTTTGCTCCTAATCCTATCTAGCTCCTCCTGTGCGCTTTTCAACTGCACCTGAAGGGCACAGATCTTACGCTCCTGCTCCTCTATCAACTTACTCTTGCTACATAACCTGCAGTTCCAGGAGAGGATCTCACCAGAATGCCCACTGGCTTCCCCACTGCATTCCCCCCAGTGAAAATACTTCGAACACGTCTCACACCGCAATCCACTATTCACTAACCTACAGCAAAGCCCACACTTCTCACTCATGGTAAAATTTTTCTTTTTCTAAGTTCCGCTACTACAATAAGAAGATGTTAAAAACCTGACTACAATAATCACAAACTTACTCTACAAGGGAAGTAACTACTATTATAAACAGTATTAATAAACAACAAATGTGAATATAACAAAAGACTAATGCAGAAAGAGAATCAAACGTCTAATGACACAGTAACGAAGCTGAAAACAGTTCCCAAAAGGTTCTTCTGAAATTATTTCACCAGAAAACACCAAGAACACTGGTTGAAGACTACTAAAGTTCCTAAATAAACCACTATACACAAACAATTAATTAGTACTTAGCTTTCGATGCGCCGCTACAGCTGCAACTGGTCAGCGTGGGAGTCAGGTGGGAGTCTGGCGCAGTTGTTAAATCGCTTACTGCTGCTACAATGGCAGGTTTCAACGTTCTGATAGAGTCGGCGCACGAGCGATGCGACAGCATCTCCCAGGTAGTGATGAAGGGATTTTCTCGCACGACCATTCCACGAGTACCGTGAATATCAGGAATCCGGTAAAACATCAAATCTCCGAAATCGCTGCGGCCGGAAAAAGATCGTGCAAGAACGGGGCGAAAGACGACTGAACAGAAACGTTCAACGCGACAAAAGTGCAACCCTTCCGCAAATTGCAGCATATTTCAGTGCTCGGCTATCAATAACTGTCAGCATGTGAACCATTCAACGAAACATCATAAATATGGGCTTTCTGAACCGTAGGCCCACTTTGTTTTACCCTTGATGACTGTGGGACATAAAGCTTTGTGCCTCGCCTGGGGCAGTCAGCAGCAACATTGAACTGTTGATGACTAGAAACATGCTCCCTGGTCGGAAATGTCTCAGATTGTATCGAGCAGATGGACGTGTGCGGGTATGGAGTCAGCCTTATGAATCCATGTACCCTGCATGTCAGCAGGGGACTGTTCCAGCTGTTGAGGGCCTTAATGGTGTGGGGCGTGTGCTGCTGGAGTGATGTGTGGCCCCTGATACATCTAGATACGTCTTTGACAGGTGACACGTACGTAAGCATCCTGTCTGATAACCTGCATCCGTTCGTGTCTATTGTTTATTCCGACGGACTTTCCCAATTCCAGCAAGACAATGTGACACCCCACACGTCCAGAATTGCTGCAGAATGGCTCCCGGGGTACTCTTCTGAGCTTAAACACTTCCGCTGGACACCAAACTCCCCATACATGAACATTAGTGAGCATATCTGGGATGCCTTGACACGTGCTCAGAAAAGATCTCCATCCCTTCGTACTCTTACGGATTTATGAACATCCCTGCAAGATCATGGTGTCAATTCCCTTCAGCAGTACTTCAGACATTTGTCGAGTCAATGACAAGTCTTATTGCGGCACTTCTAAGTGGCCGTGGAGGCTCTACACGATATTAGGCAGGTGTACCAATTTCTTTGGCTCTTCAGTGTGTGTGTTTTTGAGTCATCAGCCTTCTGACTGGTCTGATGCTGCCCATCACGAATTCCTCTTCTGTGCCAACCCCTTCATCTCAGAGTAGCACTTGAACCACAAGTCCTCCAATGTCTCCGTCTACAGTTTTCGCAATCTAAGGCTCCCTCTACTACCTTGGAAATCATTCTCTGATGTCTAAACAGATGTCCTACCCTCTCGTCCCTCCACCTTGTCAATGTTTCCCATATATTCCTTTCCTCTTCGATTCTGCGCAGAAGCTCTTGATTCCTCACCTTATCAGTCCACCCGTTTTCAAAATACGTCTGTAGTACCAGATGTCAAACGCTTCGATTTCCTTCTGTTCCGGTCTTTCCACAGTCCATATATTACTACCGTAGAATGCTGGGCTGCACACGAACATTCTGAAAAAATTTTTCCTCAAACCGAGTCCTATGTTTAATACTAGAATACACACATGAAGAAAAGTTTTGCATCACCGCGGTTCCCAGAACTGTTGAAGATAGACATTGACTGTGGATATTGTATCACAGAGTCCCTTTGACTGCTCAGAGGTGTCACTAAATCCCCCTATTAGACGGAACGCGTCAGACAGCCTGTCAGTTCCAGCCATTCCAGCAGGAAGGAGATACACGGCTCGTGTTGTCTGCAGTTCAACCACGCCTAGATGGTAAATACCGCGATTCGATCGCGTCCGCATTGTTACTTTGTGTCCAGGCGTTTCGGAGTGAACAAAGGCGATGTTGTTCGGACACGGAGGATAAACAGAGAGACAGGAACTATCGATGACACGTCTCGCTCAGGCTATTATTGCAGTGGATAACCGATACCCATTGATTATGTCTCGGAGGAGCCCTGACAGCAACGCCACCATGTTGAATTTTGCTTTTCGTGCAGTCACAAAGCGTCGTGTTACGACTCAAACCATGCGCGATAGGATGCATGACGAACAACTCCACGAACGACGTCCATGGCGAGGTCCATCTTTGCAAAAATGGCTCTGAGCACTATGCGACTTAACTTCTGAGGTCATCAGTCGCCTATAACTTAGAACTACTTAAACCTAACTAACCTAAGGACATCACACACATTCATGCCCGAGGCAGGATTCGAACCTGCGACCGTAGCGGTCGCTCGGCTCCAGACTGTAGCGCCTAGAACCGCACGGCCACTCCGGCCGGCTCCATCTTTGCAACCACGACACCATGTAGCCCTGTACAGATGGGAGCAACAACATGCAGAATGTAACGCTAAGAATTGGCGATGAGTGACGCATATGCCTTCAACCGGACAATTGTCGGAGACGTGTTTGGAGGCAACGCGGTCGGGATGTACGCCTTAGACACACTGTCCAGCACGGTTGAGGTTCCTGTTGTTTTGGGGTGGCATTATGTGGGGTCGAAATACGCCAGATGTGGTCATGGAAGGTGCCGTAACGGCTGTACGCTATATGAATGCCATCCACCGACCGATAGTGCAACCATATCGGCAGCATCTTGTGAATGACTTCTTCGGGATAACGACATCGCTAGGCTAGAATGTCCAGCATGTTCTCAAGACATGAGCCCTATCGAACTCGCCTGGGATAGATAGAAAGGGGTTGCTCATTGACCACCACTCCGAGGGATCCATCCACGCCGAATCGCCGTTGAGGAATGGGAGAATCTGGACCAACAGTGCCTTGATGAACTTGTGGATAGTATGCCATGACGAATACAGGCATGCGTCAATACAAGAGGACGTGCTACTGGGTATTAGGGGTACCGGTGTGTACAGCAATCCGAACCACCAGCTCTGAAGGTCTCGCTTTATGGTGATACATCATGCAATGTGTGAGTTTCATGAGCAAACAAAAAGGGCGGAAATGTTTGTTACGTTGATTTCTATTCCAATTTTCCGTACAGGTTCCGGAACTCTCGGAAACGAGGTGATGCAAAACATTTTTTTATGTGTGTATTTCTCTTTACCAGGAATGCCGTTTTTCCCAGTGTTAGTCTGCTTTTGATGTCCTCCTTGGCCAGCCCGTGATTGTTTATTTTGCTGTCTAGGTAGAAGAATTCCTGAAGTTCAAATGCTTCGTGACCATCAATCCTGATGTTACGTTCCTTACTGTTCTCATTTCTTCTACTTCTCATTACATTCGTCTTTCTTCGGTTTACTCTCAATCCATATTCTGTACTCAATAGACTGTTCATTCCGTTAAGCAGATCATGTAATTCTTTTTCATTTTCACTCAGGATAGCTATGTCATCAGCTAATCGTATCATTGGTATCCTTTCACCTCTTGGCTCTTGTACACATTTTACATTACCACTCTATCCCTAGAGCATTCTCCTATTTTCCTCAGAATTTCGAACATCTTCCACCATTTTACGTTATCGAACGCTTTTTCAGATCGACAAATTCTATATATGTGTCTTCATTTATGTTTAGTCTTGCTTCCGTTATCAACTGCTACTTCAGTATTGTTTCTCTGGTACCTTTGCCTTTCCTATATCCAAACTGATCGTCATCTAGCACATCCTGAATTTTCTTTTCCATTCTTTTGTATATTATTCAAGTCGTCAACTTGAATGCATGAGCTATTACGCTGATCGTGCGATAATTCCCCCATTTTCCGGCTCTTGCAGTCTTCGAAATTGTGTGGATGTTTTTTTTCCGAAAGTCAGGTGTTATGTCGCCAGCGTGAACAATCGTTCTGTTTGCAGTTCATACAATGATTTTAGAAATTCTGATGTAATATTATCTATCCCTCCTGCCTTATTTGATATTAAGTCCTCCAAAGCTCTTAAATTCTGATTCTAATACTAGATCTCCTACCTCTTACAAATGGACTCCTGTTTTAATTTCTAGCGCATCAAAGCAAACTTTCTCGCTCACAGAGGGAATCAATGTACTCTCTCCACCTAACCGCTCTCTCCTCTGCACTTAACAGTGGAATTCCGTTTCACTCTTAATGTTATCACCCTTGTTTTCAATTTCACCGAAGGTTATTTTGACTTTCCTATACGCCGAGTCAGTCCTCCCGACAAACATTTCTGTTTCAGTTTCAGATTTCATGCAGTCATTTCGTAAAGCACTTCCTATTCGTTCATTCCTAAGTGACTCGTATTTCTGTATTCTTGAATTTCCCTGAATATTTTTGTACTTCCTTCTTTCGTGGATCAACTCAAGTATTTCTTCAGTTACCCATGGTTTCTTCGCAGGTACCTTCTGTGTAACTCTGTTTTTCTTTCCAACTCGTGTAACTGCTTTTTTTAGAGATGTCCATTTCTCTTCAACTGTACTGCCTACTGATCTACTCCTTATTGCTGTATTTATAAACTTAGAGAACGTTAAGCATATCTTCTCATTTCTTAGAACTTCTGTATCCCACTTCTTTCGAATCGATTCTTCCTGAATAATCTCTTAAACTTCAGCCTATTCCTCATCACTACTACGGTGTTATCTGAGTCTGTATCTGGTTCTGGGTATGCCTTACAATCCAGTATCTGATTTCTGAATCTCTGTCTGACCATGATGTAATCTAACTGAAATCATTCAGTATCATCTGGCCCTTTCCAAGTATACCTACACCTCTTGTGATTCTTGAACAGAGTATTCGCTATTATTAGCTGAAATTTATTACAGAACCCAATTAGTGTTTCTCCTTTCTCACCTTGTACCAACCCCATATTCTCCTGTGGCCATTTCTTCTTCTTATTCCCCTGCATTCCAGACCCATAGGACTATTAGAATCTCATTTCCCTTTACATACTGTATTACCCGTTGAACATCCTCATATACTTTCTTTATCTCTTCATATCCAGCTTGCGACGTCTGCATATTTACCTGATCTATCGTTGTCGGTGTTGATTTGTTGTCGATTCTGATCAGAACCATCCTTTCAAATGGCTCTGAGCACTATGGGACTCAACTGCTGTGGTCATAAGTCCCCTAGAACTTAGAACTAATTAAACCTAACTAACCTAAGGACAGCACACAACACCCAGCCATCACGAGGCAGAGAAAATCCCTGACCCCGCCGGGAATCGAACCCGGAACCATCCTTTCACTGAACTATTTACAGTAAACACACTCTCTGTCCTATGTACCTAGCCATTACGAATCCTATCCCAGTTATACCATTTTCTGCTGCCGTTGATATTACCCTATACTCATCTGACCAGACATCGTTGTCTTCTTTCCATTTCACTTCACTGATCCCTACAAAATCTAGACAGAGCCTTCGCATTTCACTTATCAGATTTACTATCTCCCCTAACAGGTTCATGCTTCTGACATTGCACACACCGACTCGTAGAACGTGATCCTTTTGTTGGTTATTGAATCTTTTTCTCATAGTCACGTCTCACTTAGCAGTGCCCTCCCGGAGATCTGAATGGAGAACTATTGCGGAATCTTTTGCCGTATCATCACAATGTTTTTCTATTAGAGGCCACATGACCTATGGTAACATGTTAGTTTTGCATTGGCTTCTGCATCCTCATGTCGTTTATAATTGCTGGTTATTTCGTCTTTAGGAGCAGTTTCCCACGTCTAGGACAAGAGAGTGTCCTGACCCTCTCTCCGCTCCTTCATCCTCTTTAACAACGCCGTTGGTAGAATGCAGGTGGATTCTTATGCCGTGTCTTCGGCCGCCAATGCTGATTGTTAATCAATATTTAAGTGGTGGCGGGGATCGAAGCCGGAACCGAGAACTTTTGATTACTAATAAAAGGCGCTGCCCCTCGACCATAGATGCATAATTCTGTTTGACAATGATTCTACAGTCCTTTACAGGATTCCAGAAGTTTGTGCAGCTTTATGTCTATGCAGTGTTCAAGCAATTCCGGCAAATTAAATGATGGTGGTTTGCTCCCGGTGAGCGTTCCATTAGGTATATATCTGGCACATTTACTGGCCAAGGTGTCAATGTGAGTTCACTATAATGCCCCTCAAAATGCTGTAGCACGGAACACGGAAAGTTGTCCTGCTGGAAGTTGACATCGCCTTAGGGAGTGATTTCAAGCATAAAGCGATGGAGGTGGTCCGCAATAGCGTTCACGTATTTCACTGCTGTCATGATACCTTCGATTACCAACACAGACCTCATTGAAGCCCAATAAATTGCACTCCATAGAATAATTGTGCCTTCACTAACCTGTATCTGTGACGCGACGATTGTTTTGTGCAGCCGTTCGC
Source organism: Schistocerca serialis cubense (assembly GCF_023864345.2). NCBI lineage: Eukaryota > Metazoa > Arthropoda > Insecta > Orthoptera > Acrididae > Schistocerca > Schistocerca serialis. The sequence continues at coordinate 670,040,515 of NC_064641.1, read as the reverse complement.
CTGGATGACGAAGTGTAAGGACACAACCATCGACCTGGTGTAACGAGAAATGCGATTCATTCGATAAGGCAACGCATTTCTATTGATCCACGGTCAAAAATCAGTGCTGCTGTGCCAACTGCAATCGTAACTTGAGCCGTGGTAAAAATTGCTGTTTTGAAGAGCGCGCCGCAGTGCGTTGTGTGAAGCAGTCGCCACCGTTTCTGGCGGTGGCGCTGCTGTGGTAATCCCAGCTTTGGTGTCTCCCTCTGGTGGGAAAGGAGAAAGGTTGCCTGTTCACGTGCATTTAAGGGGCGCTGAGCTCGCCAGTTGGTCAGTCTGGGTGAGTCTGGAGTCAGTCTGGGGTCAGTCTCTCGTCCCCAGCTTGCTAGTCTGTCTCTCGTCCGGATTTGTGGGGCAGTTAGAGTCTGTCTGTCGTCCAGAGTGTTAGTATGTCTTTCGTTCGGATCAATCTTTAAAGCCGGATAAATGAGAGTCTTTCCACTCAGCCAGTAAGAGAACTCAGCGAGTGGTCGGCCGGTCGGGGCTTAGTTCCTGCATCTGAGTCTGCACGTAAGGCCGCCAGTCTGCTCGAGTTGCTCAGGCAATGGTCATTGGCGGTTGGATCGGTCGGTTGGTCGATCGCGCACTGAGATACAAGATGACTGGTCCCGCCTTGAGCGTCAGCGCATGTGAGGTCGCCGCGTGAGTCCAGTGGGCCGCACCGTCTAGCGAAGGGTAGTGACTTCGCGGCCGAGAGCAACAGGAGTCAACCCACGACATTGGTCTGGCCGGTGCGAGCTGCGAGGCCGTGAGAGGGGAGATCGGTGCGTCTTCCTGCGTCCGTTGAAGCGGCTGGCAGCAGACGGTTCGGGAGAGCGATTTGGGGGTGCTGCGCCAGTCTTCTCCTGAAATAGCAGTTTATTAGAAATTAAGTGATTGGTGATATGTTGTTTCATTTACTTGTTAAATTATACTTGTTTTTTTGGTAAGGTCACCAGCCCTTTGTTCGTCCCACCATTCTTCTACGTTTGCCCACCCACGGGAAGGTGGTTATTTATGAATTGGGTGGTCCATTTTTCCCTTGTGGAGTAGGGGCGGATTAGAGCAACCTGCGGTTCGGGTTGTTCGGTAATCTCCCTATCAACCTGCCGTACGTTAGTAGCTGCCTCTGTCATGTTTGTCAGATTCGGTGTGTTAACGAATTCATTGCTTGGAGTGTAACAGCCTAATTCCTGAAATATGTTTTTATCTTTCATATCATCTTGGGAGGCGCTATATGTGTACTGTAGAGCATGTTAACTCGTTTGGCCAACCTTGTATAATTTTATATAAGATTGCATTTCATGGGCTTCTATTTAAATGGTCATTTTAGTATATAAAGTTGCCACCCTTCCACCGTAAGACTTTTCTTAGAAGTTAAAATCAAGTTGCACCTTCGGTGGTAGGTTAATCTTTTAATTTTAGTGTTTTGTACCATTTCCATCCCTCCTACGGGGTGCATAGATTGTGTGCTTGTGTGAATTTTTAAAACTTTTAGTTTAAGGTAATCTGGTGTGTTGCAGATTTGCACCAGTGCAGTCTTTCAGAGGTTGTGAGCGGTCGTAACTACGGCCATGTCAAAAGGGAGCGGCAAGGTTCTCATCCCGAAAGCTCATACAGTTAAAAATTTGTTTCTTTCTGCCTCTGAATGAATTGTAACTTGATATTTAGAGGGTGCTTTCTGCTTATAATTTTAAATCTGTTTCTTTTTTTTTAAGAAAAAACGCTTTTTGGAATAAAATTTCCATTTGTTAAAAGCAATTTGATTATGATTTCATCAGTTACTCCCTGGCAACTACTTCCGCGCTCACATAGTGTGATTAAATGTGTTAATGTTCTTGTTGAATCGCTAGTAAAGAAAACAAAATTTTAAGAAAATTCATTGAAGATAAATCACAGTTCAACTGACAATGTGGTTGGGTCAACACAGGAACACGTAAAGGTCGTGTGATGTGGGGCTTCATGTTCAACAGCGGCCTTTGATCGATGCGCTCCAAAACACTTGCGCCTGCACCGTCATTGTACTCTGTCTTCAGATCTGCCACAGATCGCTGCCTATTCTGGACTACACGGTGGTGGATCCTCCCACTTCTACGTTTTGTGAAGAGATGTGGTCGTCCATTAAAATACGGCCTACTCGTTATTACACCGTCCTTCAACCACTTTCTGTAGGTGCTGAGAACAGAAGTACGTCAACAAGCGACCAGCTTCGCTCTTTCCGAGATTCTAGTTTCCCGCCTCAGCGCCACAACATTATTGCCTTTCTCAATACGACTTATATCAATGGATTTCCGCATTTGCGGCCCGTATCTTTGATGCGATGATTGCCCATTCGTCTCTTTTCCGCTTACGTTCTTTCCTTGCTACATCACGTGCCCGCAATACTACTAGGAGTCACTCAGTCTCGCAGAGGACAGTGGTCATAATGTTCTGGCTCATCATAATTTGTAGGAAAACACATTCGTGATTTATCGAAGTTTTGCATTCCCACTGACACAAAACACGCTGTCCCGTTCACGTAGCGCAAAATTTCTGCTACGTGGGAAAAAATGAGGTTAACAATCATTTAGCATTTCGCCAAAATAGTTTTCTAATTTAATGTGGAGGGAGTTTCTTGTTCTGTTGCCGCAGCGCTGCACTTATTGGCTTCTAAACAAAGTGGCGGTCGAGATAAGTGCAAGGTGAGAATGACATATCCAACCTTTAGTCTTGTAAACACCGGTCATGTAGGAGCAGGTGTAAAACTATCTACATTATCCCTTTCTCCTTTTCTATAACGCGGTTTCGCTACCGAGTACTGCTAGTTGTCGATCGTATTGGATATCTTCCCAGCAACTCGCCGACTTGCGTCACCGTCATTTCCAAATATTTTCCATCAATGATTCATCAACTAGTCTGCACCCCAGTGTATATTTACATTTTCACGCAGCAGCGTGTTTGGCCAGTTTTGCATTTCCTGATTGGCTGGCTTTAATTTTGTTTGATTGGCTCTTTTCACGGCTGTCCGTTGCTGTTCTGCATTTGAATTTCGTTACCGCTGTTTTCGCCAGAGCTGGAGTCCTTGCAGAGTTAAATAATAATTATTTCTCTTTCCTGTACAGTTAGTTGTTGCCAAACGGAAAGAGGGCATAAAGTGCCTCTGTTTGTTGAGACGAATACTCTACTAACACAGTAGAGGAAGACATGCGTAACCATTTGGAGACAAGAAAGGATACTGTATTTGAGCTTGACCGGGCATTGCAAAATGATGGTAATCCAAATAAGAAATATAAAATTCCTACGTTACAGCTCCAGTAGCAGTCAATGGACTTTACAGTTTATTTCTTTCGCATTATCTGATCAATCTTTCGATTGATTTTCATTTCATATTTTGTACCAACAATTTCATCTATACGCAACTATTATACTCAGCTTCCCCTATAACTTGTCCTTCTTTACAGTTTCCCCTCTAATGCTCCTTCCTGCACCTGGGTAATTAGTCCTGGATGCCTCAACAGATGTCACATTAACTTGCCCCATTTTCAGACAGTTGTTTCCTACATACTTTAATCTTTCCCTGTTATTCTTAGCACTTCTTTACTTCCTACTTTATATCAGAATTATTTTTCTCTCATAATGTCCCCTTTAAAGGTCTTGTTTTCAAGTTCAGAATCAGGTTTCCATCTCTCTGTATTACCATTATACATAATCTGTGTGAAACATCTTGGTGTCTCTAGATCTGTTCGACATGTTTAACCTTCTTACTGATTACTAAACCAAGAGTTTATAACGAATAAATTGTTCTCTGTGAAAGATTCTACCTGCCGGTTTCATCATTCATTCCTTTCCCCTCTTCTTCTCCTGTTAAATTTCATTCTCTTCCATTTTCTGTTATCGAAATTTGTGGTAAGGTCTTATGGGACCAAACTGCACAGTTCAGCGGTCCCTAAGCTTACACACTACTTAATTTAACTTAAACTAACTTACGCTAAGGACAAAATACGCTCTCATGCCCGAGGGAGGACTCGAACCACCGACGGGGGGAACTGCGCGAACCGTGACAAGACGGCTGAGACCTCACGACTACCCCGCGCTGCCCTATTATAGAATTCAGGTGTCCATCATAATGAAATTTCCGTTTCCATTAACCATCCGAGCAACTTATTTCACGGTTCCAGCGTATTAAGGTGAAATACTAGACGAAGAACACTATTTAATCTTTTGCATTCAGTATTACTTTCGTCTTTAGAAAATAATGATAAAGAGACGTACTACAGACGTGATATAATGCTGGTACCATAGTTACACGAGAATGCAATAAAATTAAAAATGTTATTTCGAATTAAAATGTTTTTACCACACTAGCTTCGACTGATCAGGCCACAGAGAAACAATACTTACGAAATCCAAAAGATGATTCACTGTAAGCTGATGACGCACTAACAGTGAAGTTTACCAAAAGGAGAACTGCTGTTTATCGCGGATGCGATCAACATCCCGTTGTGGCTATCGGTATTCAGAGGCTTAGGGAAATTTCCCGGCCGAGACACCAGCTAAAGACGAAAGGGATTACTGAAAATATGGAACGGCGAGAGTAAACCCCTCACGTAATAGGATAAGCTAAGTATTGTATACGATGTCTCAAGAGCTAATTTCTGGAGCCAGCTGTTGATATTGCATCATGGGAAGAAATACAGGATTCACAGAAATGCTCTTGAAGCTCAAATGACTTTCAGACTGAGATAAATGAAGTACTCTCCTGTGAGAGAGGGAACAACTTTTGTGTAAAATTAAGTAGCCAGTTACATAACTTTGCCAGGAACCGTTTCTAATCCTCTTCTTTGGTACACAATCATCCACGCTAGCACGGGTCCCATTTCTAGACGTCGCTCTCAGACGTAGTGCTTTTTAGTAAAGGACATCTTGCAGCACATCATGATGTGGTCTTCCAAGGTATTTACTCGCCACACCAGTATTTGAGCGTGTAGCGATTCATCCCTGACACGTACTGTGTACGTCTACATCAAACGACATGCCCGTCTAGTATAAAGTGATTACAAAGATTAAATAAAAATGGTGAGGATGTCTTCAGTACACAGAGAGTCGGGTGTTTTAACAGCGAAACGTTAAGTGGCCACACTTCCCGAGCGTGTCGAAGACTATACTACATGACATCCATCAATTCGAAGCACTCTGTAGCAAAACGTCACTAGGAAACAGTGAATTTCAACCCTTGCTCGATGAGTCTCAAGTCCGGTAGTTAGATTTACGTTTAAATTGGGAGAGATACCAGATATGTCAACTTAAAACACATCAAGATCGCAAATTTTCTTTACTGATTACAGGTTTCGGTTCATTCAACATTTGATTAGTGATTCACGTTTCAGTTTACATAACAGCTAAGATTTCCACTTTACGATTTTTTATTTAACTAGGGCGACTTAGCTCTAAAAAATACGACGATGTGTAATGAGTGTCACGCACTGAAAAACTTCGATCTTAAGATGGATCGGTAACGATCCGAAACCGGTATTCAGTAAAAAAATTGCGTTGTTGATGCAGGATTTTATCTACACATGAGTTACAGTTACGTTGCGCGTTTTTCTTTTGGTGGAAACTATGACTAATTTCACTTATTGTTTCTAGGATTTCATACGACTTGGAAGTAAGGGAAGGCAGAGAATGTATTTTTTCAACAGAAAGGCAAATACTATTGGAAATCCATGTTGTAGGGTGGAAATTTTTCAACCAAAGAACTGAAAAACAATATTTTGACGTTTTGTAAAGTCATTAATCAATGGGCGTTATGTGAACATGACTAGTAATAACGAATAATTTTCGTTCATTTCCATAGCTGCTTTTACTGTGAATCTGAGCATCATCAGGGGAGCAGTGCCCATTGTGGATAGTACATGCGTAAACAGGCTTATGGATTGAAGGTATTTTGTCGTTGTACCAAAATGTGTAAAATTGTGGAAGGAGGGAGAAATTATGATAGAATTCTCATGTATCTGCCATTTTCTATGCGCAAGGATCGGAAACAGGCATTTGGCCGTTATCTTATCAGCTGCTTACGAATAATGGCTCATCGAATCTGAAAGATTCACGTATTAAACAATATTCGTGGAGTGTTGTAACATACTATTTGACTGCAATATTTTGTTTTCAAAATATTCCTGGTTCTTTTCACAACAGTCATATTACATGTACTCATCAAATAAGTCATCTTCTGATTCCAATTTCCCTTTCGGTTTCCTTATTAGAAATTGACCCTAAAAATTGATACTTTGATTTACGGAAACCTGAATCATGTTTTTATGGGATCTGAAGGAATAGTTTTTGTCATGGATGCCTTTCATTAGCTAATTACACCAATTCCTCATTCATCATGACTGTTGACTCATTTCAGAAACAGGCTTTCACAGCACCTCAGCAATCAAAGAGATGAAAATTACTTCGACTGAACCAACTTGTTTCCCACGTGAGGCCATATTTATTAATACAACTACAACAAAACAGCAGCAAAATATAATGAATAACTTTTTATACACGTTACCCCATAACATATAACCCGAACTTCATATATATCCTAGATTAAATTTTCTAGTTTAAGGTACATAACTATAACGTTACACCAAATGTTTAGTTTGGCGATACTTGAGGCTATCGATCTCTTGTAAACATTATCAGCATAGATGTAGAATAGACACTCTGTAGAGACACTCTCTGTACTATGAATTACTAAATCACACAGTAAGATGCCTTTCAGGCCACATTAATTGCGTGCAAAACATTAACTAAATTAAAAATGACGTTGCCACAATGACGTTTAGCTTGCCTGCGCTCGAATATCAATGAAATTACCTTTGGGTTCTTAATGTTGACGTAAATTCATTTAATTTTATCAAAGTTGTTTGGACATTTCTATATTCTGCATCAATCCTTTTGATTTCTTTACAATTTTCGTGCAACCATTGTTTATATTCTCCACACTTACTGTATATTTTATTCCTAATTAATTTTTATTGCTACAATACTCTCTTTCTTTGAATATTCTTATGCTTCCTCCTTTCGTCGACCAATTTCAGCACTTCTTCCGTTATTTAGGATTTCTTCACAGTTACCTTTGTTGTACAACTTCGGTGAATGCCTCGCTTAGAGACATTCATTCCTTTTCCATTGAAATGCCTACATGTTATTCAGTATTGCAGTATCTACAGCCTTAGAGGACTTCAAAACGCGTCTCATCATTCCTCCTTAAGTCAATGTCTCATATCTGTCGACACAGACTCTTCCAATTGGTTGTTTTATTCAACCTACTCTTCATCATTACTAAATAGTGACCAGAATCTATATCTGCTTTAGGGTACGCCTTACTGTAGCAAAACTAGTAAATGATAGGGCTAGGGCGACGTGGGTGTGACATTGTTTCGAACAACTATTTATTACAGTTTTGAACACAGCAAACATTTTAAAATCCCAAGATCATCCGTAAGAGAAATAGTTAATATAATCCTTGACAAAATAATTGATATTGCTACTAATAATGAACAACAATTTCGAACGGCTGATTTTCAGTGACTTAGATCAGTTGATCGTACAGATGTATGAGTTGAACGCCCCAACAAATACGAAATATTTAACACTCCATAGGCAGCCCACACTATGTGTCTGTTTACCAAAAGAACAAATCTGTGTTCGGCCGGTGTGGCCGAGCGGTTCTAGGGGCTTCAGTCTGGAACCGCGTGACCGCTACGGTAGCAGGTTCGAATCCTGCCTCGGGCATGGATGTGTGTGATGTCCTTAGGTTAGTTAGGTTCAAGTAGTTCTAAGTTCTAGGGGACTGATGACCTCAGATGTTAAGTCACATAATGCTCAGAGCCATTTTTGAAACAAATTTGCTTGCGACATTTCAATAACCTCACATAATTTCTCTCTCTCTTCGTCTCCAGCTTGCGACGTCGGCATGTATACGTGAACTATCGTTGTCGGTGTTGGTTAGTTATCGATTCTGATTAGCATTACCCTGTAACTGAATTGTTCGCAGTAGTACATTCTCTACCCTATCCTCCTATTCATAAAGAATGCTACTCCTATTATATGATTTTCTGCTGCTGTTGATATTACCCTATAATCATTGACCAGAAATCCTTATCTTCTTTCAATTTCACTTCATTGTCCCCTACCTAGACTGAGCTTTTGCGTTTCCCTTTTCACGTTTTCGTAGCTTCCCTACCAGGTTCAAGCTTCAGAATTCCACGCACCGACTTCTAGAACGTTAACTTTTCGTTAGTTAATCCTTCTCGCGTAATCACCCCCTCCCTCACCCCTCCCCGCTCCCCAATTGGCAGGAGAGATCATAATGGCACTTTTTTTAGTTACAGGCCACATGTTTTGTGGATAGAAGTTATGTGTGTTTAATGTAATGGTTTGCATTGGCTTCTGCATCCTCATGTTGTTTGTAACTGCTGCATGAAATAGCACCGATACAGTAACCAGACCCAGCTACCGCTAAAACACATCGGCTAAGTCTTTCAGCAGCCAGAATGAGATTTTCACTCTGCTGCGGAGTGTGCGCTGATATGAAACTTCCTGGCAGATTATAACTGTGTGCCCGACCGAGACTCGAACTCGGGACCTTTGCCTTTCGCGGGCAAGTGCTCTACCAACTGAGCTACCGAAGCACGACTCACGCCCGGTACTCACAGCTTTACCTCTGCCAGTAGCTCGTCTCCTACCTTCCAAACTTTACAGAAGCTCTTCTGCGAACCTTGAAGAACTAGCACTCCTGAAAGAAAGGATATTGCGGAGACATGGCTTAGCCACAGCCTGGGGGATGTTTCCAGAATGAGATTTTCACTCTGCAGCGGAGTGTGCGCTGATGTGAAACTTCCTGGCAGATTAAAACTGTGTGCCGGACCGAGACTCAAACTCGGGATCTTTGCCTTTCGCAGGCAAGTGCTCTACCAACTGAGCTACCGAAGCACGACTCACGCCCGGTACTCACAGCTTCATTCTGCCAGTCTCCTTGCCACTTCTGCCATGTCTCCGCAATATCCTTTCTTTCAGGAGTGCTAGTTCCGCAAGGTTCGCAGGAGAGTTTCTGTAAAGTTTGGAAGGTAGGAGACGACGTACTGGCAGAAGTACAGCTGTGAGGACGGGGCGTCAGTCGTGCTTCGGTAGCTCAGTTGGTAGAGCACTTGCCCGCGAAAGGCAAAGGTCCCGAGTTCGAGCCTCGGTCGGGCATACTGTTTTAATCTGTCAGGAAGTTTCTTTCAGCAGCGTTCGACAGGTTTCAGTAGCAGCAGGAAGTTTTTCTTAACCACTTATCAAAACATAACAAATGGCAGCGGCACTGAAACCGATACTGACCGAACAGTTAACGCGGCAGTTTGGCGATCGGCGTGCTGCAGGTAGGTGGGCCGATTCATCGACCCTTGCAGATGGACTGCTGGATGACAGGAGAGGTCGCGAAATGGCCAGAAAGGACCGGCTGCCAACAGACCGCTCTCGGCGTCTCGCCACACCGAGTACCGACGAGGCGGCGCAGGAACTCAAGTCGCCGCAACTCGTGGCGACTTAATAGAAGCGCATTTAAATTCTGCTATCTGATTTCGGAAACTGCTGACCAAAACATAATCTATCTGGAATCTTCCTGTGTGCCTGGGAGCTCTCCACGTATACCTCCTCCTCTTACGATTTGTGAACGGTGTATCTAGCTACGTGATATGCTAGCTGAAGCACATTGCAGAATTCAGATTCTTCTCTGTCATCTCTACTACAAAGCTTATACTCTCCCATAAGTGTGTGGTGTATTCCTTCCGATACAACTGTATTCCAGTCTGTTATGATTATTAACCATCTCCCTTTACATTCTCAAGTACCCATTGAATATCTTGACATACTTTGTCTATATCTTAATCTTTGTGACGTTGGCCTGCATAACTATAATATTGTTTTGACGTTGTTTGCTTTCAGTTCTGATGAGAGCAATCAATTCAGTCAACTACCTACCTTGCTATTGCTAACTTTATATAATTTTCTGCTGCTGTTCAAATTCGCCTGACAAGAAATTGTTATATTCTTTCGCTTTCCCTTCACTGACCGCCGCTGTATCTACACTGAGCGTTCGCTTTTCAAATTTCTTAGCTTCTCAAATGACGGAAGACGTCTACTCCGCCAAAGCCCCAATTGTAGTCCGTGGAGCGGTATATTTCTAGTATCGTAACTTAGATTCGTTCATTCAGGTTTCGACGAGAAGGTTGTTTACTTCAATAGTGTTGGGTACCAGTATTTTCCTTCTTTCTAAGTCTTCATGATGAGTATGCTGAAGACCAGAACCGTAACGAGTTGATGCTGCCTCCCTGGCAGAACTGACACTATCAATTGTACACATAAAGGCTATATATGAGTCCGCGATCATTTTATTTGTAGCACTTTTATTTTCACAAGTCCATCTTGATCACATAGATTTCTTTATACATTATGACCGGTTTCGGCTTATCTCCATCTTCAGATCGTTAAAATATTCTGATATAAATCATCGTCAAGTTAAACGTTTGACGGACTTTTGAAAACAAAAGTGCTAAGAACTGACAATGCTACTGCAGCCGCTCCCCCTATAAAACTACTTTTCGGTAAATTCTTTTACAGATTTAAAATTTTTTATGATGTTTTATGTGGGTTTAATGTAAATGAAGAACTATTCAAGCATACTACTGTCACAGTTTTCCACGTTCAGGGAACGTTCGTCTGTCGAAATATCGACAGTTGTCTGGGACGTTACCAGATTGCATTCCCGTAAATTATTCGAACTTTTGATACCGTGGAACAAGCTTCAATTTCAGAGAAAACCTGCTGGCAGGACGAGCAAGTAAACTGCATGTCGTATGAATGTATGGTCTCGCGACGATACGACTTAATAAAAATCTCTCTCAGGCTTCCGGCCGTTTGAGATGGGTAAATCCCACGATCTTTTACCGAGCACTCCTCGGCTATTGTCAAGTGGTATGACTGTCGTATCGCATTGTCGTCGCTGTTATATATCTGCGCTAGTGGCTATGACGTCACCGGTGCTCTCTTTCTTGCCAAATATGGTAATGTTTTCATGACGCGTCCATCGCAACGGCGTGATCGCCGAGTTCCAGGCTGTGTAGATCTGTAAACTACCGCCGTTATTGACCGTTTTTCGGATCTTTCTATTTCTATAGCTTCCTTTTACAACGCTATCCCAAAATCCCTTCGTCTTATTGTTTCATCAAATAGAATTCGCTGTCGATTTTCTAAAGCGTGTTCTGCCACGGCTGATTTTGCAGGACAGCGTCCGCTGTTGCTCCACAGTCGGTACTGTTTGGCCAATAATAGCAGCCACCCTAGTAGTTCTAAGTCCTAGACCGTCCTTCACAAATTCCACGAACAATCGTATTTTTGCTGGAGGTCCGAACACTGATGGAACGTTGTATCTCTTCAGCAGCCGGCTAAGCTTTCCCAACACTGTGCCAGAGAGAGGCAAAACGAAATTTTCTTTTTCTCTTTTCGATGGTGGTTTCCTTGTCCGTCTCAACAGATAATGCCTGTGATACCTGGCGGTAATTGTAGATATTATACAGAAGACTTTTCAGATGTGGCTTAGTTCTAGCGGCAGATTTTCAGCACTTAAGATGACTCTAGCTGAGATTACGAGTTTATTCAAAACGCCACGTTTTTTGCCGGTTGTGGCTGAGAGCGTCTACATACCGATCCATGTATGTAGCGCCCCGTAGACACTGTGGCTGAGGTGCCCATTGGTTTTCCGGCGAACGCGGACGTCAAGAAATGGAAATGCATCATCTATTTTAACTTCCATTGTGAACCTAATGTGGTTACAAGAATTCTCCCAATTAGTGACATCTGTGCGGCTAGATGATAAAAATGTGTCAAAATAACGATAAAAGCAATTTGGCTTCGCTGGCGCCAAGTCCAAAGTGAAGTCTTCCAATTTCGCCGTCAAAAGGTTGGCTATGGATAACATCCCATCGCTATGGCGTCCAACTGGTCGAAATACTAACCCCCATATAGGAAATACAACGATGGTAGTATGTGCTTAAACAGTCCACCAATTGTAGTATCGAATTACTGGGAGAGGCGTTGTATGAGTGCAGTCTTTGAGAGGAACGCGCGTAAATAGGAAGATCTCTTCAACTGTGACCTTTATGTTATCTTGCTCAAGATGCGAATGTTTAAATCGGCTGATGAAATCGTTGGTGTTCTTGATATGACGCTCACAGCGATCTACACGAGATGCAAGGAGGCAGGACATATGTTTTTCCAGTTTATATGTTGGTGGCCCAGTGGCGTGAACAATGGCGTGAAGAGGACAATTCGTTTTGTGGATGTTTGGTGGCCCGTAAGCAAGTTGTCTCAGCGCAGGAGGAAGGAGATTCTTAATAACGGTATCTTTCGATTATGACTGTTTTAGGAGCTCTAATGTCTTCCTCATTATTTTTGACGTCGAGTCCCTTGGTAATTTCCGGTAGATATCCACCTCGAGAATCAACTGAATTTTAGCGTCTTAGTCCGCTTTATTCAGAATGATCGTGCCCTCGTCATCCAGCAGAGCCACGATGAGTGGGTATTTGTAGAGTGTGTTAAGTCCATTGCGTTCAGCCCTAGTCTATTAGTATATAGTATAGCCACTACTCACATAGTTCCGACTCTTCTTGAGCAAGAGGCTTGTATGCACGCGAAACATAACACAGTTTGGTTTTACGAGTCTTAGGATTGTATTGACATATTAAAAAATGTTCAACACTGTCTGATTTCCACAACAAACTGTCACCATTTCTAGCAATATGCTTACAGTTACTATTGTTGGCGCCAAGCTCAAATATCTTACGGGTTTGCTACCGGGTGACGACGTCGACCACCGCCGATATTCCGACAGGAGCACACCCTGCCATTCTCAAGGCACAAATGCAAGGAGGAGGCAATGTGCAAGGGAATTTAATACCTCGGTTCACAGAGAAGATACCAAAACACAGAACAAGTAACCGTAGAGTCAGCACACAACCAATAGTAACTATAAATCAACAGGTGAGGTAGCACTAATTCTGTCCCTCTGTTTTTTTATGAGAGACAGAGCGGATTCCATGTAGCATTTAAACAAAATCCAATATCTCTGTTTATAAGGTTGCTTGATAGTTTGACTTCAACAGCTTCCTTGATAACACTATCCCAATAGCTGGACGTGCAAGCCAGAATCTCCGTGTTGTATTCCATAGGATGACCGGTGTCATGGCAATGTTCTGCAATAGCGGATTTGCTCGGCTGCTGTAAGCATGTGTGACGCTTATGTTCAATACACCGGTCTTCCACAGTCCTGATTGTCTGACCAATATATGACATGCGACAACTGCAAGGAATTCGATAGACACCAGCCTTACGCAAACAGTCAAGGACTATGAGTACAATGTGACTTAATGCCACATGAAACGTACTGCAATGCCAATTATTCTATACTTTGGAATAAGAACGACGCAGTAACCAAGGAAACACGCAAAATGTTTGAGTGGGGTGTAACAGAGCCTTCACTTTCACCTTATAGCAATCGTTTGGTTGCAGTAGCTAAGGCTCGAGATTAATAACATCTAGTCATAGAAGCTACAGAAATAAATAAAACAATAATACATGTATAAACCAGAACTGAGAATTTGTAAGAGCTGATCCAAAAGTCTTTTGGTTTAAAGTTTATAACAACGATCGATTTAAAAGGGTCGTATTGGCAGGTATTCTTAACAGGGGAATCTAGAAAATATGCAGCTTTTATATTTCGCTGACATTGTTATCAGTTGCGTGTTTTAAATTTTGGGTTGAACATAAGTGCTGCAGAGATCAATACGACTCTCAGCTCCATTCTAGGTCCAGCTCTACTAGACTAAGTTACTGTCAATGTGGCCCACTTCCTAAGTGATACGTCTGATATGTGTGATATGTGTTCACATGGAAAGAACACATAAAAATACTTGAAACAGTACTGCAAAGATTTGCTGCGTTAGGGGTGACAGAAAATTTAGAGTAATCAAAATTTGGTAGATGAGAAACAAAGTTTCTAGGTCATATTTCACTGGCAGATATCGTACCTGACCCGAAAAAGCTTACTGCATTCGACGAGTTCTCACGACCTCACACAAAAAGACAGTTAAAAGTGTTTGTAAGCACAGTGTCATTCTTCTGCATCAGGCCAAGTACTTAATTGTGAACCAATACTAAGCTTACTCAAGAAGAAGGTACCATGGGCATGGACAGAGGAATATAGTAATTCTTTAAATGGCATCAAACAAGCATTGTCAAATGCGAACCTTCTGCACCATAGACACGAACAACAAGTTGAGTACTGATTGGATGCTGTCTGCTCCAAATAAAAGAAATAGACGGGCAGAATGACTTGAGAGTAAAAGTATTTGGTAGCTGAATAATGACTAACTGCGAGCTTTCATGTTTGGTTATGGAACAACGAGTCGAGCCGTAGTAGAGGCAGTCAAGAAGTTTCAGTTTTATATGTATGGCACGCCTGATAAAATCTACCGTGATCATCAGGTGTGAAGCTTCTTGCTGACATGTAGGTTGCTACACAACAGGTTATTGCGATGGGAATTGACACTGTAGTCGTATGAGATTAAAATCATGTACGTGGAAGGGAGTGACAATGTCGTGGCAAGTGCGCTTTCACGATTACTGCAAGGAGTGGACGAGCTAACCAAGCTCATATAGCAATGTACTGAGTTTAAGGTGCTCACGACTAAAGAACAAATTTATGGGAGCTATTTCCAACAAATTTATAAAAAATATGGTGGCTCTGCAGGATTCTGACGACACCTGTAATAAAATAAAGACAACTTAAAAATACAGTCCGACGTGTTCTCTTAGTCAGGTCTAGAAGATAGAAGATTCTATGTTGTATGACCAAAAGAGTGTAGAATGACCAAACTGGTGTGTGTGTATACCAGAGACTAATTTTGTTGGCTTCATCTGGTACACGCATCAAACATGGGGGCACAATGTTATTAACAAATGTGTGAATATAATGAGATATATTTACGTTACTGACTTAAAAGAAAATGCAGCAGCTAATCCGCAGTGTGAGATATACCAAAATACAGAACCACGTAACGCGTCAGATACGAAAACAGTGGCACCTACACAACCACTACAACTTGTGTCAGTTGACGAAGCAGGGTGCTTGACCACATCAAGGGGTTGAGTTAAGTACATGCTAGCAGTACATCACACGTTTTCAAAATATGTGACACTGTATTGTTTAAAGGCCTCAACAGTCACATCTATATTACGAAAGATAATACAAGACAAGGTAGGGAATACGAGGGAAGTAGTTTCTGACAATGCTTCACACTTTAGTGGTTACAAGTGGAGGCAAACTTTGATGTAGCTTGATATACAACATGTATTAATATCGCGCTTACATCCAAAGGCAAGCCGCATGGAACGGATATTTAAGAAGGCAAAGAGATTCAGGAGGAATTACATACATAGTCAACATACCTGCTGGGAGAATATGTATCTTCTTTTGAGAAGTTACATTATAAAGCACCACACATTGCGACTGGATTCACACGAGTCTAAGTACTGTTGGGCAAAGGAGAGCATGAGGAGTGGAAAGTCCATTACTGCAGTCACCCAATGGTAGCCGGACAATAGAACAAATAAGGCAAGTTTTGGCCAACTTATCAGAGTCTGTCAAACTGAGGAAATGTAATTACGACGAAAGTATTTAAAGTATTTTGTCATACAACATAAATGATCTGATGCTAGTATGGAAACATCCTAAGTCTTGTGCCGTTAGTAAACGAAACAAGAAATGACAATCGTTGTATGAGGGCCCGTACAAGATAGTAGCCATACCATACGGATATAGCTTCTTACTGGCCGACGGAAAGACCAACAAAATCAAAGGGCAGTACCAACAAAAAATTTAAAGAATTTTGTACATAGTAGATAGATCATTTTTTTAAAGCAACGATCATTATATTTTTCTTCTTAGCGTAGTACGTAAGTTGGTGGTTGTAAAGTGAACACCTGATTACTTTCTGTGTATTTAGTGTGTAAGCTTGCAAAAGATTCGCAGACTTTAAAGTCATAATGCAAGAATGACGTAACTTTAAAGTAACTGTGATTAGCAGTGAGATGAACAGGAAAGAGCTGTTGCTCTAACGTAACGTTTCCGTAACAATTTTATTCCTTTTTGCAATTTTTTCAAAGAGATATGAATTTTTGAAATTGTTGTAAACTGATTAAAGATAAGCCTAGTGTAAGTGTGTAAATTATGCCTGCTGCGCATTGTACCACTTGTATAGGTTTGGTGCTGCCATCAGCATATATAAACTTATTTTGCTATTTAATTTCTTTTATTGAAAGTTAGTTTCGGGATATGTAGGTGTGTGTTCTGAAAATATATACTCACGTTCTGAAGGTCAATGAAAATATTTAAATGTAAATATGTGATTCAGTACTCAGAATTGTAAAGTCAAGCCAGTATTAGCAGTCAGGGTCTTGAAAACCTGTACTTAAGGAATTGGAAAATTGAAGACAGATGCCACTCATGTATGCATTACCCAACGTAAAGGTCTGTGACCAAAGTACTACACGTTTTCCCAATATAAATAGTTGAGATTGGTAAAGAGATAATCCTTAACTCACGAGGTGAGTTTTCTGTAACGTTCACTACGAAGTGGAGTGTCTGAGACCCCTGTCTTTAAACCGAGATTAAGTCAAAAATCATTTAAAAATTGTAATTTAAGTTATATAACATTAATTTTTACAGTATTTAAGTGTTGCTTAAATACACCTTGTCGGTTTTATTGCACTAAATAAATCGTGCAGTAATTTACTTAACATCACAAAAAATTGTATATTTTGTGTCTTTTTTAAAAATAATACACATAAACGAACTGTTAGAGAACTGAATTTTACATTTTGAAAAATTGTTATGTCTCTATAGCAAATAAACTTTCAAATAAAACTTAATTCCAGGGTTGAAACTTACAAAGATTGGTTTCTACTCGCAACTGAGGCTGTCGTGTTATATGTTTAAGTATCACAGTTGCTGACGGGGCTGCAGGATGTTAAAAAATTTTTAAACTGACACATAAAAATTGCTCTCGATAGGTAAAAAAGACAGTCTGCAAAATTTGCATTCAATTCTGAGATGTATATTCGTCTTTGTAACCACTCAGATGACATTTAGCTTATCTAACATTTTAAGTATTTCGTTGGAGGAACAGAAAGGTCCAAATCACAGGTGTCCTGAAGTTCTTCCTCTGAATGATCCTCCACTAGCATAACTGTGATCATTCTCTACTGTAAAACCGTCGTATTTTTCATCTATTTTTATTAACTGTATCATTGACATCTTCCTGTATCCACAGACTAACAATTTAATAAAACTAACACGTTCCTATGAACACATTTTGTATTCCGCTGACGGAAACAGGTACTTAATTCACGAGGCCCTGTCTAGGAGACATCAACACATGTCAGTAAGCATGTGTTAGTAGCAGACAAAGAAGGCGATAACGCAATCAACAACGAAACATTGAGGAGTGGGCAATTTAAGTAGGGTATGGGTAGTATTGGAGAACGAGTTGGAAGATTTTCGCGCGGTCTGGGGGACCACACCTCGTGAGGTAAGCGTTAATAACAAACGGTGACAAGATGTCGTGTTACAGAATAGCGTGTCATGAAAAAAAGACTTACATCGTAAATCATGTTTATGGCGCCAACTATAGTAACTGTCAGCATATTGCTAGAAATGGTGACAGTTTGTTGTGGAAATCAGACAGTGTTGAACATTTTTTAATATGTCAATACAATCCTAAGACTCGTAAAACCAAACTGTGTTATGTTTCGCGTGCGTACAAGCCTCTTGCTCAAGAACAGTCGGAACTATGTGAGTAGTGGCTATGTCCTCCGAAAGTAGAAAGAATTTGTGTGGAACGGCAGATAACTATCAAGCATATTCGCTTAAACGGTCAGCTAGACTGCCAAAAACAGTGTACGGAATATGTAGTACCAATGGGCAGCTGCCAGACGAGGAAATTTTCTACTGCGAGTAAGCTTCGTGTACGTGAAACACATCAACTTCGTAACGTAGTGAACTGATAGAAAGTAAACGTGATATGGAAGACGCATCGTCAAGGAACCAGAACTGACCTTGAGGGATAAAATTCGTGACTAACGTCATGATTTATTTCCCTAGCAAACAACATGTTTAGACAATGTCTAAATGGTAATTGGTAGTTCCCATGATCTCTGGTGCTGGAGATGTGCAGCCTAGGCGGTCACAGCCCAGCCGAATTACATCACTCGTGTCAGCGGCGTATGCAGACCCGCCATCCGCAGCCGACGGTATGTGTGCTTTGATTACTGTTCCTGCCGGCCGTGTCCTCCACCACACACGCCTAGAATCAACGCATAGTTTCCAGACTTCGGCCACGGCGTAAGCATCGCAGCCGTCGGAGCAGCCTTTAGTTGATTTTGCATGCTAATAAAAAAAAAAAAAAAAAAAAAAAAACATGGTTCAAATGGCTCTGAGCACTATGGGACGTAACATCTGTGGTCATCAGTCCCCTAGAACTTAGAACTACTTAAACCTAACTAACCTAAGGACATCACACACATCCATGCCCGAGGCAGGATTCGAACCTGCGACCGTAGCAGTCGCGCGGTTCCGGACTGAGCGCCTAGAACCGCTAGACCACCGCGGCCGGCTGCTAACAGAAAATTTTAAACAAACATTTTTTTAATATTTTCGCCATATTCAAAGGCATTTTACCAGAGTGTAAGAAGCAAATGGACTAAAGCATACTCATTTACATCAGGTAGCATCAACATTAGGAGTCTGGTGTCTACCTGCAATTTTACGAATATGGAGTGCGAAAGGGGAGGTGGGGTCGGTCATTGGAGGGCTTTTTGTAGAGCCATTCTTTCCCGAGCACAGCTCCTCAGTAGGTGGAGCGATCATCTAATGGCTTAAGTTACTGGACCCCGTCTCCATGAACTGAAGGGTAATTAAAGCTACAAAAACTTTAATCAATAACAAATAACAAAAACAAGTACAGTGAACCTATTAACTGTAAGTGAATTGCAGAATTTCAGAGTGTGAAAGCTATGACGAACCGAACCGTATAGTGATCGTGTGACATTCACGAACTGTAATAACTAAACTTATGCACTGTGTGATAGCCACGCAAGGGGTATGTCCACAACAACGTTGCTTTTTTGTGTGGAGATACCAGGGGGCGACGTTGCGTCCCTTGGACAGTGAATTCAATAAATCGTACCTAACGTGTAGAAAAAATGACATCACATATTAACAAAAAATGTTTCTAAAACAATAAAAATGAACAACGCTGAGGTAGGGATATTTTTTGTAATTATAACAGATATTCTCTTTCACATTCTAAAGGTGGCAGGGGTAAAATACAGGGAGGGAAAGGCTATTTACAATTTGTACAGAAACCAGATGGCAGTTATAAGAGTCGAGGGGCATGAAAGGGAAGCAGTGGTTGGGAAAGGAGTGAGACAGGGTTGTAGCCTCTTCCCGATGTTATTCAATCTGTATATTGAGCAAGCAGTAAAGGAAACAAAATAAAAATTCGGAGTAGGTATTAAAATTCATGGAGAAGAAGTAAAAACTTTGAGGTTCGCCGATGACATTGTAATTCTGTCAGAGACAGCAAAGGACTTGGAAGGGCAGTTGAACGGAATGGACAGTGTCTTGAAAGGAGGATATAAGATGAACATCAACAAAAGCAAAACGAGGATAATGGAATGTAGTCAAATTAAATCGGGTGATGCTGAGGGAATTAGATTAGGAAATGAGACACTTAAAGTAGTAAAGGAGTTTTGCTATTTAGGGAGTAAAATAACTGATGATGGTCGAAGTAGAGAGGATATAAAATGTAGACTGGCAATGGCAAGGAAATCGTTTCTGAAAAAAAGAAATTTGTTAACATCGAGTATAGATTTAAGTGTCAGGAAGTCGTTTCTGAAAGCATTTGTATGGAGTGTAGCCATGTATGGAAGTGAAACACGGACGACAACTAGTATGGACAAGAAGAGAATAGAAGCTTTCGAAATGTGGTGCTCCAGAAGAATGCTGAAGATAAGGTGGGTAGATCACATAACTAATGAGGAGGTATTGAATAGGATTGGGGAGAAGAGAAGTTTGTGGCACAACTTGACTAGAAGAAGGGATCGGTTGGTAGGACATGTTTTGAGGCATCAAGGGATTACAAATTTAGCATTGGAGGGCAGCGTGGAGGATAAAAATCGTAGAGGGAGACCAAGAGATGAATACACTAAGCAGATGCAGAAGGATGTAGGTTGCAGTAGGTATTGGGAGATGAAGAAGCTTGCACAGGATAGAGTAGCATGGAGAGCTGCATCAAACCAGTCTCAGGACTGAAGACCACAACAACAACAACAATTAATTATATTAAAGACAATCAATGAAATGTACATGCAAGCAGACATATGAGAATCGCTGACATGGTAAATAGTTCATATAAATAAATAGCAACTCCCAATTAGAATATCTGTTTATCTCTATTGCTCGTATGGTTGTCATCTTGTTGCTCGTATGTGGTATCTTGCTTCTTTTGTTTCATTTCTTATAAGAGCGTTTGTTCGTATCTGGACTTAAAGGTCGGTATTGTGGTAAATTTATCATGGTTAAGTTTCTTAATACACTGTAAAGCAACATTGAGCGTACATGTATTCATTCATTTACCAGATAATAACCCCTGTTTGCCGCCTATTTGAGATTTGCCAGCAATTTACCATAGCTGCTGCGGAGGTGAGAAGGATTATCGCTGACAGCCATGTGATCCGCCATTTCGTGGGCTTCTTATGTTCCAGTATATTTAAAACAAATAGCGCGCTCCAAGGCGCAACAAATGCTTAAAATATGTAATAAATGATCCTGGAGAATATTTAAACAGAAGAAATTTAGTTTGAATAGTAGATTATGACGTAACTAGAGAAGGGTGACTATATGAAACTGTTTACTGTAAGAAATTGACATACAATTTCCAACTGTACGGATAGTGAGGAGTGGGCCATTTTACAACATTTCTTGGAAATCATTTTATTGCATCATAAGAAGGTGTATTTTGTGGTAGATATACATAGATGTATATGACTTACAGAACCCACGTATATCAAGTGCAACAGTATAGCTTATGTGGTTTCCTTTTTTATTAGATGCCAACAAACGTGAACCACATCGTCTGCGAAAGTGTTAGCTTGACATTATTGTACATTTTCCTCACTTGCAAGCGACATTCTCACGAACAACGCCTACAGCACCGATCCTGCACTTCTGTCATCTCAAACATCCTAACACAACTTTTATATCGTATACACATCATTGCATAAGGTTTGCTTTATACGTGCTTGTTTAAAAACAGCGTTTTAGTATAGGTACTGTGACACTGACCACCAGTATTAACAGACCGCGCGACCATAGATAGTGCGAATTGCACTCATCAACTTTAGTCGGAGCCTGTGGCAAAGATTACAACCAGCAGGCACGGGCCGTAGAAACAATAGCTGACAGCAGCGGAATATTGTGAACTAAAAGTTAAAATTAACGTCAGAGTTGTAAGTTTGTTTGTTGAATGGTGCCCATACGGTTATAACAATGAGGTAACAGTCAGTGGAATACCGGACTTTGACGACTGTGGGTTTATTGGGCTTTGAGAATTGATTTAAAGTTAACTACGATGTGTAGTAAGTTCTGTACCTAGACCAGACATTGATAACTGGCACATATGTTGCTCTACAGTCAGTGAAAGCACTGCTTATTTCTGTGCATATTCACTAGTGGTTTTGTTTGTGCACTCCACGTGATTTGTGTATTCGTAATGTATGTACTCATATATATGTGTAATTCTGCGGTTGGCACACTCAGAGGGTGAGTGATTTCGATTTTACTGGCTATATGGGCACACACAGAAATAATAGTGTGACTGCCGTAATTGTGGATAGGTGGAGTTAGGATTCTTATTGAGCAGAGGAGTAAAATTTATTGAATTAATTTACAAACAGGTACTAGTATACGTGGTAGTTCCCCATTATTTGTAGACTTTTCGCAGTACTCAACTGGAATAATTCGAGAAAATGTGTGTCAAAGCTAGTGCAACTCAACTTTGAATGACTGGTTGGCAATTGAATTAGGACACGATAGTGGGTCTCTGTGGAGCCAACACCTGAAGAGGCTACATTTTGTTTTCATTATACACGGCTTAGTCACATTAATGTGGCCACCTGCCAAAAGCCTGAATAACCACATTTTTCAACACGGACCACTGCGAGACATGCAATCAGGGGGTTAATGAGGTTGTGGAAGGTACCGACAAGGCTGTGGAGCCATGTCGACTTCAGTACCATGGCGACCAGCGCTAGATTTCTAGGATGACGATCCATGCCCCGAACAGCCGGAACGAAGCGGTGACACAGATTCTCGACTGAGTTTAAATGCGGGGAGTTTGGTGGGCAGCGGAGTATGAAAAACTCATTCTGGTACTCTTCAAACCACACACGTAGACTGCCAGCTGTGTAACATCTTGCATCGCCCTATTTAGAGATGCAATCACTCCCACGAAGAAAGAACTGGATGTATGTATGGACATAGTCACCAAGGGTAGACGCACACTTATTTTGATCCAATTTGTTTCCAGAATGACGAGATCATCCATGGAATTCCCGCTGGCCTGGACCCTTCCAACGACTAAAGCAACGTGGTTGCTTTCAGACATTTGGCGCCGTACCCGCCAATGCTCATCTATGTAATAGAGCATGAAACTTGATTCATCCGAAAAGGCCACCTGTCGCCATTCAATGGAAATACATTTGTGGTATTGGCTTCAAAATCCAGCCTTCGTTACCTATGAACAACAGTCAGCATGGGTGCATGAACCAGGCACCTGCTGCAGAGGCCCATGAACAGCAACGTTCGCTGAACGGTCGTTGAGGAGACACTGTTGGTATCTCCTTGAGGCATCTTGGCGGTCAGTTGATCAACAGTCGCACGTCTTTTCTACCGTACCCATCTCCGCAGCTATTCTTCAACACTGGAATGTATGGCCCGTGGTGCACCAGTTGTCTCGTGCCGTTATTGGACGGTTTCGTCTTGCCATGCACGTTCCCACAGCAGCCCCCAAACACTTTACAAACTTAGTACTTTGAGCAGCGCTTCCATCTTTGGTCTGAAAGCAAATGACCATATAGTATTCGACGCCAGGTAAATCGCTCTGTTACCGCATTACGACTACGACTCCACCGTTTTCCGCGTCCTCCGCCCTCCTCCTTCCTCCTCCCCCTCTCGCACCCCCAGTCCTCAATCAACACGCTTAGTGTACCCTCCACTGTAGTGCTGCCATCTGTCGTCTATGGGTGTTTATTTCACTTTGACATCAAACAGAGGAGTCAGCCACATTAATGTAAATAGCGTATAGGCTAAGGCCAAAAGAGGTGGTGGCATTTAGGCTTTGTTTTTGAATTACCGTCGATCCAAGTGCGATTAATTTTCGCTGGCTCTCGTTCACCTTTATCGTCGCTGTGCTGCCAGAATAAAGAGCTCAGGTGAGCAGAAATAACCTTGTGGGACCGTGCATATTGATTGGGAATAAATGTAACTTCCAATTAACATTAACTATCCAAACCTTCGCCCTTCCTATTGACTACGTCCGTCTGATCGGCTCCTTTCTTTCCCAACGTCCTTCCTATGTCACCATCCATAACACGGCTTCCTACACCTTCTTCCTCTCCGCCAGTGTGCCCCAAGGTTCCGTCCTCTCCCCTCTTCTGTGCCTTTTGTATACGGCGGACATGCAGCTGCCTTCACCCCTTTCCACCTTCTTCAGTACTCCGATGACACCGCCTTCATTGCCGTCGCCCCCACCCTGCAGCGTTCCCAACACCCACTCCAATCCCATCTTGACCGGTTCACCACTTGGTGCAACCAGTGGTTGCTTAAGGTCAATCCTTCCAAAACCCAGGCGATCATTGTAGGCATAACCACCCCTTCCTTCCGCCTCCTCGACTTCTATATCACAATCCTACCGCCCTCACCCCCACCCTGAAGTACCTTGGCATCACCCTCGACCGTCGCCTCTCCTGGACCCCCCATTTCTGGACAATCCAAGCCAAGGCATGCTCCTGGCTCCATCTCCTCAAGTTCCTTTCTGGCCATACATGGGGTCTGGACCCCTCCTCCATCCTACATCCTCCACACCTATAAATCCCTCATCCTCCCTATCCTCTGCTCCGCCTGTCCTGCCTAGATCTCCGCCACTCTTACCCTTTAGAAATCTCCACCTCGCCTATCGTATCTGTCTCCCCTCCCCCACACCGATCCTGTATGATCTTATTCCGTTCCCCCACATCCTCCACTTCCTCTAACGGATACGAATCCTATACACCTCCCGTAAACTAGATCCCCCTCACCCGCTCGTCACTCACATCCTCTCCCACCCCCATCCACTGCCACGCCTGTATTTCCACATCCCACCTGCTCTCCATCTCTCCACCCTCCTTACACTCTACCAAGGTGGCTTCCGCCAGCTCCCCCTCCTTGATGATGCCCTCCTCCCCTCCATCTACCCCTCCTAACAACTTTGATCCTCCCCTCCCACTTCTTGCGTTTTTTCCTTAGGGCACCCTCTCTCCCTTCTCTCTCCATCCCCTCCATCCTCCCTTCCTCCCCCCTCCTCCCTCAGACTTCCCCTACCCCCTCCTCCCTTCATTCCTCCCACCATCCCCTCTACCATTGCCATCCCTGCTCTCCCCTCTCCCACCCCTACCACCTTCCTCCCCTCTTGGGAGTCCCCGGACTCGCACACACTCAGTGGACATTCGCGCGCCAGAGGTCATCGCCATCAGTTTATCGTGTGTGTTCCATCGTGTTTGTGCTTTAGTGTTTTTCACCGTCACGCTCCTTCGTTCACCTGTATCATCTAATTCATCAGTGTCTGGGTGCAGTGCCAACATTTTCTTTTGGTGCCTTTGCGTGTGAACGGCTACTTGTTCTTTGTTTATGTGTCTCCTGTTTTTTGCCCAACAATTTTGTTCTGTCTATTCTGTGTCTCCATTGTTTTTTTCAATTGTTGAACTTGTGGATGAAGAGCAGCGTAGTATGCTGCTGGCAGCCCACCTTATGTAACGGTGTTTAAATCACAAAAAAGAAAAAAAAAACATTAATTAAAGCCTACAGGGAAGGAAAGAAATAGCTTATAATTTGAAAGTAACAGAAATAAAGAAAAAGAAAGAACAACAGAAACTGACAAAATAGTACCACCTACAGAAATAATATTTTATTAAAGATAAGATACTAGTAGTTTTCGAATGATAGATTTTGGCAAAAAAAAAAAAATCGTAGATGTTCTTTGCCTCAGAAACGTCAATAACGATTCTGTCAGATATTTTACAAGTTTTACTAATAAGAGGCAAATATTTTACTATAAGTATGAACAAAGGGACTGATAATGGTAGTCTTTATGAAACTTCTGTCTTATAGATAAAAGAGAATAAGAACAAAAATAGTTCAAATGGCTCTTAGCACTATGGGACTTAACATCTGAGGTCATCAGTCCCCTAGAACTTAGAACTACTTAAACCTAACTAACCTAAAGACATCACACTCATCCATGCCCGAGGAAGGATTCGAACCTGCGACCGTAGCGGTCGCGCGGTTCCAAACCGTAGCGCCTAGAACCGCTCGGCCACCCCGGCCGGCAAAAGAGAATAAGAATTTACGTGGATTGACAAGAAAAAAAGACAGAAGTAAAGACAGAGGCTACGGATGTGTCTCTGGGTCAGCCGTTTATTATGTCGCTGAGCATTAAAAGAAGTGCTACCTGAAGGAGTGGAGAGCTTTTACATTACTAAAAATGAATAAATAAGTGGTAGGTTGCTATTTACAGATTACACTGTACGAACGGCACTCAGTAAAATCTAAGGGCCGTAAATTTAACTAAATACTTAGGAGTTACAATTACGAAATACTTAAATTGGAAGGAACACGTAGAAAATGTTGTGGGGAAGGCTACGGACTGCGTTTTTTTTGGCAGGACACTTAGAAAACGTAACAGATCAACTAAGGAGCCTGCGTACACTACGTTTCTCCGTCCTTCTGCGCCATGTGCGATACTTACCAGACAGGATTAATGGAGTGAATCGATGAAGTTCAATGAAGGGCAGCCGCTTTGTCTTATTGCGAAATAGGGGAGAGAGTCTCACTGAAATGATACAGGGTTTGGGATGGACATCATTGAAAGAGAGGCGTTTTTGTTAGGGAGCTATCTCCTCGCGAAATTTCTCCTCCGAATGCGAAAATGTTTTGTCTAGTACCATGGAAGCTATTTTCGCACTCGGAGGAGAAAGTTGGTGATTGGAATTTCGCGAGAAGATTGCTCCGCAATGAAAAACGACTTTGTTTTAATGATGTCCATCCAAAATCCTACTTATTTTATCATTGATATCTTTTCACCTTGAATTTCAATCACGCTCTGAAACCTTTGTTCTGTTTCCGTCATTGCTTATTCATTGTATAAATTGAACACTAGAGGTGAAAGACTGTCTACCCCTTTTTAAACCGTGAACTCCTTTTTTTTTATTCCAGTCTTAGTATTTCTTCTTGGTTCTTCTACAAGTTGTATATTACTTGTCTTTCCCTGTAGCTTTCCCTTATCTTTCCCAGAATTTCGAACACTTTGCATCTTAATCCAATAGAATGTGCCTCAGAGTATTAGGGACAGTGGGTGGAACAAAGCAAACAACATCAACGAAATGTTGTAGTCCTATGGAATCTAATGATCAGTACGGGGTTGTGGCATACCTGAAGAAACCTGCGGACTCTCTTCCTCGCCGAAAGGAGGCCATTATGAAAGCACAGAGGGTTCCAAAATTTTTTGTCCTGTACACTTTACGACAGTCATGTCTGGAACAAATCGCAGATATTCGAGCTAGTTCAGATGTCTACCGGCTGTTGCTCACACCGAACGCCGTTCATGAAAGGATTAGCGAAGGGGTGATTGACCGTGGTACTCAGGGTACCTTCCAGCACACATCTTCAAGCGGCCTGCGGAGTATATATGTACACTACCGGCCATTAAAATTGCTACAGCAATAAGATATGCATATGATAAATGGGTATTCAGTAGACAGATATATTATACTAGAACTAACATTTGATCACATTTTCACGCAATTTGATACTGAGAAATGAGTACCCAGTCAAACAGAGCTTGGATGGCGTGTACAGGTACAGCTGCCCATGCAGCTTCAACACGATACCACAGTTCATCAAGAGTAGTGACTGGCCTATTGTGACTAGCCATTTGCTCGGCCACCTGTGACCAGACGTTTTCAACTGGTGAGAGATCTGGAGAATGTGCTGGCCAGGGCAGTAGTCGAACATTTTCTGTATCCAGAAAGGCCCGTACAGGACCTGCAACATGCGGTCGTGCATTATCCTGCTGAAATGTAGGGTTTCGCAGGGATCGAATGAAGGGTAGAGCCACGGGTCGTAACACATCTGAAATGTAACGTGCACTGTTCAAAGTGCTGTCAATGGAACAAGAGGTGACCGAGACGTGTAACCAATGTAACCCCATACCATCTCACCGGGTGATACGCCAGTATGGCGATGACGAATACACGCTTCCAACGTGCGTTAACCGCGGTGTCCCCACACACGGATGCGACCATCATGACGCTGTAAACAGAACCTGGATTCATCCGAAAGAATGACCTTTTGGCATTCGTGCACCCAGGTTCGTCGTTGAGTACACCATTGCAGGCGCTCCTGTCTGTGATGCAGCGTCAAGGGTAACCGCAGTCATGGTCTCCGAGCTGATAGTCCATGCTGCTGCAAACGTCGTCGAACTGTTCGTGCAGATGGTTGTTGTCTTGCAGACGTCCCTATCTGTTGACTCATGGATCGAGAGGTGGCTGCACGATCCGTTACACCCATGCGGATAAGATGCCTGTCATCTCGACTGTTAGTGATACGAGGCCGTTGGGATCCAGCACGGCATCCGTATTAACCACCTGAACTCACCGATTCCATATTCTGCTAACACTCATTGGATCGCGACCAACGCGAGCAGCAATGTCGCGATACGATAAACCGCAATCGCGATAGGCTACAATCCGACCTTTATCAAAGTCGGAAACGTGATGGTACGCATTTCTCCTCCTTACACGAGGCATCACAGCAACGTTTCACCAGACAACGCCGGTCAACTGCTGTTTGTGTATGAGAAATCGGTTGGAAACTTTCCTCATGTCAGCACGTTGCAGGTGTCGCCACCGGCGCCAACCTTGTGTGAATGCTCTGAAAAGCTAATCATTTGCATATCACAGCATCTTAAATTTCGCGTCTGTAGCACGTCATCTTCGTGGTGTAGCAATTTTAATGGCCAGTAGTGTAGATAGAAATGTAGATCTCCGACAACTCTAGCGTACGGCCGTGGCATGCGCTGTCGCGAAACTGTGTGTAACTCTGGCGGGCCGGGTTCCGGTTGTGGCCGCGGTCTGCTTTGTGCAGCTGTCCTCGCGGACAGATTGCAGTCGTCGAGTCGAGAACTCGCAAAACAGCGACCGGAAGCCTGCAGCCGACGGCCGCAGACGGCCAAGCCGTGCGGCATTTGGCAGCAGAGAAACACTGGGCTCCCACCCTCACGTCCTGCGAAGACCGGCAAAGCACGGTTGTCAGGTCGTTACTACGCTAGCAAGGGGACCTTGCAGGCTGGTCCACCACTCGACTGTCTTCATATTTATACGACTTGGAGGTCAGTGTCCGAGTGCCCGGACATCGATCTGCTATAGCAGCACGACGCTTTAAAAAAGAAAAAAAAATCCTATCTCTCATAAATATGAAATATCCCTGTAAAATTAAGATGCAAGGTTTACTACTTTTGGTTGAAAAAATTGATTGGTTAAACTGCATTTTTGGATCCATAAAAGTGTTTAGAGTCCACCCTGTTACACCTACAGCACCTCTCGGTGTTGAAAAAACAAAAGTAGCTCCCAAATTAGCTCCTATGTCCTTAAAATATCAATTCACAGAATGACCCAAGTCCCTCCACAAATAGTAATTACGAAAAATAAATAAGAAACAAATAGAGGGAAACATCTAGTATATAAAGCAAAAGAAAAGGAAAGGAAAATTTAATTATAAATTTTAGAAACATGGGAAGGGGGAAAAACAGTATAAAATATATTATTCCAATACGTACGAAAATCAATGTTATAGTCATAGAACGTAGGTCTGGGACACCAAAGATAGTGTTTATTAAAGTATAAATAGTCATACGTTGTAATTACGATACTCCAGTCTCTAGTCTGTTCAAGTTCGGAAGTTATTTAGGACGTACAGCTTTAGAGAACAACAACTGGAACTTTATAAAACGGGGATCAAGAATAGATCGTGACGAGATTGTTTTTGAAGATTGTCAATTCAAGACTTTAATTTGGACATTTATCAGATTAGGTAAACGGGAAGGTGAATAGTAATCTCTTTGGCTTTAATGTCAATTCGTGTGAATATTTAAACGCTTTACTGAATTGAAAATTGTAACCGGATTCGTACTTTGAATTGTGATAGTGGAAAACTTTAACTTCACGCGACTAGTGATCATAGTTAATGACAGTTTGCGGATATTAAATAGAAATAACTTATTTACCGAAAGTGACAGGATATTATCTAACATCTCTGATGCTAGTGGGAGTCCTACTTAGACATCTAATTAAAGAACTTCTTTGAATGAGATCGTATGAGTGAACCTATTTATTAATTATTCTCGTCAATAAACTGACGTTGTTAATTTGAAACATAATACATGTCTTGATCATTAATTTTACTTAGATTAATATACGTTAAGGTTACATGATCTATGCCAAGAACAAACTAGCGATTCGTAACTAAAACAATTGAACGAAAGGTTAAAGTATCGTCGTCTGTAAACATTGATTCTTGTCTCAGAGTTGGGAAGGCTATACGTGTAGTGACCCACGTTTAACAATGGGTTTTAAAAGCAATCAAACTGATACTTAGCCGGGACAATATCAGATAAAAGTAAAACCCTCCAATGACAGTCAGTGTGTAAATAATAAAATCAAACTTTCACCTATTAGACGAAAAAGCGAAAACAGAAAAAGGGCTGCTACAACCCCTGAAAAGGTTTTTACGAATACGGAACGGAAATGTTTGTTATTCGCGATTGAACAAAAAATGCACCTACCTGAAATCGGCCTTTTTCACTCACCATTTTTTTTCTTTCGGAGGACGAGTTATTGTACCGGTGTTTGGGAGGAAACAGACAATATTTCAATGAAATTTTGAGCGCGTGTGTTTGGAAGTTAGCCCCAAAGCATTTGCATTCTGGTGCGAAGACTGTGGATGTTTCGTCTTTCGTGGCAGTGAGCAGCTTCAGCGAAGGGTATTCAGCAATTCTGAAGGCCATGACAACGATGGACGTTACCCTGGGCTCTATCAGACGCAGTTCGCCAAGCATTTGGTCGACCACCGGATTCAAGCGGCCGAAAAACCGCTTGTCACCGGCTGTACGAGCGGCTCTGGAGCAGCGCAGGATGGCCCATATCGAGCAGAACGCCCTCTATGAGGAAGAGGAAGGACTAGTTTATGGATCCGGAATAGCAAATTGAACGTAGGTTGCATAATATTGCATTTACATGTAGTCAAAACTTCAAACGCGTTTTTCTCGAAATGATTTTTTTTATTGCGCGGTATGGTAACTTCAAATCTACTGAACCGATTGCCATGATTCTTCGTTTCAGACGAAGCTAACTAAATTGTCTAGGAGTTGTACCACTTTTATTTGGATCCATCAACTATAAATATTTTTACTTGGCCGACGAAGTCGAAAAATGGATGGAAAAACCCTATTTTTTTCAAATGGCCACCATTTTGTTTCCTATTGCCCAAATAACTTAAGCGAGGTACAACTCCTATATAATCTTATATACTTCGCTAACGTAAACTCAGTTTTGATTTCAGACTAGCCGGCTGACCTGTGACATACCGCGCGTGGAGGTCTACATCGAAATTTTGTTTCATTCCTACGGCACTTCCGCCTTTGCTCTTCGACATTTGCGGTCTAAAAAAATTTCAGCTTGTAGAGGAAATGTCAATAAACATTTTGACCAAATCTGACTTTGATATCTATAGCACATCCTGAGAAACAAATTCTCAAAGAACATGGTTTTCTCATGCCAAAGATAGTAAACCTACCCTTAACGCATTCGTCGCTAGCTGAGTACTAGCGTACGACTTTCGTAATCGTAATGTCAACATTTCGAATCCCGCTTCTAACATTTGTTACTATTATTAGAAAATTCCATATTTATTAACCAATGGAAATGTAGTTTATTTTAAACGACTGCTGCCGTATGACGAATTTTGGGATCGAATCTCCATGGTCAGGGAACGAGTCTCTACATGAAACTGATACCAGAAAGTTAATAATAAATAAAATAAATTTCACCCTAATACTATGGAGACGACATGCTGTTACATATCCGGGGCGATCATTATTAACGTTTAAATACCCTCGAAGTGACGTAGATGACGCTGAGACATGTAACTTAATGTATGACACATTGGGCCGCAAACGCCGGAAAATACCCTAAAAGTGGGTAACAAATGTTGAACATGTGACGTCTCCACGTGACGTAACTTGCCATATGTGCAGCGCTTGCGCTTGTCGATTCTACCCTCGCCGGTAGGGGTCCGCTCTGATAGTTTACTCTTCTTCCGGACAACTTTTGTAAACGTTTTTTGTTGCAAGTGTAGAAGTTACAAAATAATTGTCCTTGCTGAAACCAAGTGAAAGCCATCCTTATTTTGTGTTTCTTTCTTCTTGTCTCTTCCTCACTTGTAGCGATGCAGTTTAGAAGTGTATGGTCATTTACTTGTGATGCAATACGCTAGAATTTAGTTGTACTTTGCAGTGAGACAGTGAGAGCAGTAAATCTTACCTCAACGTAAACACATAATTGTCTAAAGCAATGCAGAAACATACCCTCTACCATATGCAAGATTCAAACCCTGAGCCCAACGCGCTGAGGTCGCGTGCTGAGACCCATAGCTACACCGACGAGAATATTTGGGTTGAGACGACGGGCTCAATAGCTGCACGTGCGGCGAGTTACGTCATCTGGTGACGTTACACGTTCAACATTTGTCATCCCCTTTAGGGTAATGCCCAACGTTTTCGGCCCCATGTGTCTTTTACTACTTTCCTCAGGTCATCTGCGTCGCTTTCAGGTTTTTAAAACGTTAATAACAATCACCCTCTATATTAGCACTAGCGAACCCGACAGTGCTTCGCAATTGCTAAAAATGTATAGGAGTCGGATATACATCCAAACGTCCTTCTCCTCACTCTCTCTGCCTATCTTCTTCTGCCCTCTATCACAGTCCATCTCCTCCTTCCCCTAACTTCATTTCACCTCCTCCGCCTCCTCGTTCTATCTCCTTCTTCCCCATCTCCAATCCCTGCCCTCCTCTTCTGCTCTCCCTGTGACTTTGAGTATTATTTATTATTATGCCAACCAAACCATGATAGGGAATTAAAATCGCTGAAAATAGGTAAACTGTTTGGGATCACTGGGATACGGAATATGATAGAGCTCTTCTGCAGCCGGATCTGTGAGAATAGTAATTTCAATGACAGTTTTTCGTATAGTTTTAATCTGAAAACGGCTTGAATTAGAAAGTTTCGGACGATTAAGATCCCAGAGTAGTATTCTAATCATAAGCCGACAAGACAATGATATAACTTCCCTGTTAACACAGATTGCGAGGAAGAGAACAAAACAGTACGTAGTTTTGTATACAATTTTTGTTCGGGAGAAAAAACTTTTTTCTAATAATCAAATGCGCTGCTATCGTAGTGAAATCTGACTACGACACAGAAAATCAAACTGCATAATTTCGCAACACAACATAGAACAGTACTTTATTTCTCACAGTTGGTTTCAACAGAAAATCTGTGCATTATTACAGTAGAGCGTCGATTATCCGAAGTAATTGGGGGCCATGGGTGTTCGAAAAACTGGTTTGTACGGATAATCGAACTGTACATGTTTATTTGCCAAAAAGAAGTAATGTACAGTAAATTTATTCATAAAAACAGGCATCTCTTTTAGTATAAAAGTAACATAGAAAGGTAACTTCAGTAGGAATATATAGCATGTGGCAAAGTTTATTAAACAAAAATATACACATATTACATACGCATTTTGCATGAACAATACACACAGTATACAAAATTAACGTTTAAAAAAATCATTTGTTTTGGACTGTCTAAGCAAGCCTACACGCTTACGAGCAGCTAAGTCATGTACTTTTTTCATTACAGATATCTGAAACTGGTCACTTTCATCTTGGGTTTCACACCATCGCAAGGCAGTATATAAACAAGTGAACGCCTCAGAATCTGTTGGTGTACTTTCATCTTCACATTCTGGAGCACTGATTGATGAGATGCTGGCGGCGTAATCTTTATCAGTGACGACGTTTACAATTTCGCTGTCCTGCATGATTTGGTGTCCTGCATCTGCATCATCGATATTCATCCATTCATGAACGTCTTCTTCATCACATTCGTGGCAATCTATTGCTTGGTTTGGGAGTGAGGGGGATGATGGACGGTTGGGTGCGAGAGTAACAGGTGCGAGCGAGTACACAAAAAAATGGTTCAAATGGCTCTGAGCACTATGGGACTTAACATTTATGGTCATCAGTCCCCTATAACTTAGAACTACTTAAACCTAACTAAACTAAGGACATCACACACATCCATGCCCGAGGCAGTATTCGAACCTGCGACCGTAGCAATCGCGCGGTTCCGGACTGAGCGCCTAGAACCGCTAGACCACTGCGGCCGGCCAGCGAGTACACAGTTCGGTTAAGCGGTCGTGCAGTTGACCGACGTTCGGATAATCGACGCTTTACTGTATTTAAAAATTATGTAGCTCTCTGACTGTTTATTAGACTATCGTGTAAAAATGTGAAGTAAATCGAGCAAGAAGTTTTTGGGATTTTTTCCTAACACCGTTTCCCTTTACTTAACATACAGTAGTGGAAATCAGTATAAAGGCATAGATTTTTGTAGGAAAATTTATGTTGTCGCTTGGAATAGTTGCTCTCAGTGTACATGCTACGTGTTCTGACAAATGCAGTAAAATGGTATCGCGTTTGACGTCAGCAGTATAGAATATAGCAAAACATAACGATTCAGCTGGTAGAGGACAGACCTCGGTATGAAGGCATTCAGCTCTGTGCAGTGTTAGTGCGTGTACCTGCCTTTCCTGTAGACAGCAAACAGACACCATTGGTGACAGTGCGATTTGTGTACATAAAACGACGCTTGTGACATAGCCTCGCGAAATACATTTATCTGCTGCTACGGTCACAGGTTCGAATCCTGCCTCGGGCATGGATTGGTGTGCTGTCCTTAGGTTAGTTAGGTTTAAGAGTCATTTGAACCATTTGAAAACAGTCATCATGTGAAGAAAAAGCGAAAATAGGTGCGTGGAAGGAAAGGACTTTCTGCTTGTCAATTCACTAAGAAGTTGAACAGTTCAACTATAGTGACTTATAATTTCGTTAGCCTCGGCTATGAACAGAACAGAAGAAGGGAAGAGTAAAAAATTATGTGAGGCATCGAAACGGCTACTTTTACGAAAAGCGAAGGGCCGAAAACCGTTTTTCTTCTCAATTTGTCGCTGGTTTACAGTTGCCAGAAACTGCCAGATGTGTACGACAAACTCTCTTAGATGGAAACCTCTTGCATTCAAGAAACGACTACAGTAACGTGCTCTAACACCCTAACATGAAAAAGTATATGTCATGGCCTTCAGAACGAGATAAAGCGCTCTTCAGTGATAAGAAGAAATTTTAGATGGGCTGTTTGCGTTTCAGTATTATTGGCATGATTTGAGAACAGAGCAGCAGGTAAGAATGAGGAGACATTTTGGAGGTGGAAATGTCATGATTTGGGCAGTATTCTGCAATAAAAGTAAAGCACGCTTTGCTTGGTCGAACAGTATAACGAACTCAAATATATTTACTGAGAGGCTAGAGATAGAATGGGTAATAATGTATAAGGACCTAGGGGACGACACTCTTAAGTTTCAATAAAATATGCCTGTGCCCAGCAAAATAGGGTTTCAAGATAAAGACATCCCTCTCTTACGCTGGTTAGCCTGGGGAATAGTTGCAAGTCTTGTTTATCGCAATGGAAGGCAGTTTGAAGCTATATGTGAGCTGGAATGAGCGTTACGAGAAAAGTAGAAGACAATTTTACTGCAAGAACTAAAAACTCAGACAAAATCAATTTTCGAGTTAATTGGAAAGAACGGAGGTTGTGCAAAGTGCTTACAATGCATTGATACAACAGGAGAATGATTGTTTTAATACCAGTTTTCATCCAAGAAGTGTAAAAGTCTTAGTTTGTCACTCGTGTTATGAAAGAAACTGTGTAATTACGTCATGACTGTTTCTGTCTTACGAATACCTTCATAATATATGCACGTTCATAGTAAATTCGTTACCTGTATACTTTAGGCGTTGAGATATTACTTTCGGAGGTACGCCCTCTTCATTTGATTTTTACTAGTATATACACGTTGTTCGTTGCAACTGGTTCAAAATGGTTCAAATGGCTCTGAGCACTATGGGACTCAACTTCTGTGGTCATCAGTCCCTTGAACTTAGAACTACTTAAACCTAACTAACCTAAGGACTCCCCGAGGCAGGATTCGAACCTGCGACCGTAGCAGTCCCGCGGTTCCGGACTGCGCGCCTAGAACCACCAGACCACCGCGGCCGGCTTTACAACTGAAGACATAAAAATACCTCCAAAACTACACAACGGTTCCACAAAAGTTATGATTCCTATTTTTTTTTTTTTTTTTCCTCCGAGGGGGACATCTAACGATACCAAACTCAATCCCCCCCACCACCACCACCCCGTGCGCGCGTGGTGATGGGACTTTAAAATATTCGATGGGAACCCCAATTTTTTATTGCAGATTACGATTCTACGGTAAAATCTACACACTTTTAGTCTGAAGCATTTTCTTCGTTTTGCCACAGATGGTGCGTAACCGGAGGAATAGAAATGAGTACACAATCCTTGTTTACGACGTGCTACTCAACAGCCTTGAATATCCAATGGCACGTGGGACGACCCCACATCTATGCTACGGGGGTAAGATAGGCAAATATTCCACAAATTCTAATTGGAAACGCTATTCGAAACGCTGTATTCCTCCGACATAGCGAACATGTCACTATTCGACGCGCCACCGTGGTCGTGTAGTGAACTACGACGTATCATAACAAAAATGGTTGAAATGGCTCTGAGCACTAAGGGACTTAACATCTGGGGTTCAAATGGCTCTGAGCACTATGCGACATAACTTCTGAGGTCATCAGTCACCTAGAACTTAGAACTAATTGAACCTAACTAACCTAATGACATCACACACATCCATGCCCGAGGTGACGTAGCAGCAGTACGGTTCCGGACTGAAGCGCCTAGAACCGCTCGGCCACAACGGCCGGCGTATCATATTGCACCCGGAGCTCACGTATCATACAGACGCAGAACAGAGAAAAACAAATTGCAATTATAATTTTTTGATCCGATGTGTAGTTTTCGAATATTTCAGTGTCTTCAGTTAAAATGAACACCAAATCTACCCGAACGTTTATTAGAGCATTGTGTAAAAATGGGTCATGAACTATTCGATATTTTTGGTAATTACTTTAAACATGGACTGTATAATAGTGTAGATAATCTAATAAATAACAAAGAAATTTGCTTAAATTTTGCGTATGAAACAGAAGCGAGTCATGAAGAAAGTCTTCAGATTAGACCTGAAAGTGTGAGGATTACTGCTAAGAGTTTTCAGATCTTGCGGTAGCTTATTGAAGTTAAATACTGTGGAATACTACTTGCCTTTCTGCCATGAGTCAAGGCGGTCTGATCCAAATGCAGCGTGGATTTCTGTGTGATATTCACTGATTGTGAGCTGCTAATTTTTCCATACAAGCCCATATTCTTAACAATAAGAGGCTCGACAAGAGTTTCTCAGACTTATACCACGCACCGCATGAACTGCCAGTTTCTGAGCAAAAATTTCTCCAAAGGGAAGAGTTAACCCAGAATATAATACCGCTTCTCATAAGTGAATGAAAATAAGCAAAGTAGAGAAATTTTCATGTTGGGATATCCCTTATTGCAGAAGCATCTACTGTTACACCGGTAAATGCAACAACATTCAGCTTTTGCACAAGATCTTGAACATGGGTTTTCCATGCCAGATTACCTACTATCTGAATGGACTGTTCAGGTTCACTAACCATATGATACTTCGTGTAATATAAATGATAGTTTTAAGTGACTTGTGGCTCAGAAACTGTAACAACTGTATCTTACTGGGATTTAACATCGACTTATTTCTTACTAGGCGTGAACGTATTTCTTGAACTGCTCTATTTGATACAGTGCCTATGTTGTACTGAATATCCTTCACTACCAAGTTACTAGTCACCGTACGTTTGAGCTTAGTATGTCACTAATGACAGGTTATGTCCATAAGGAGCAGACTACAATGGGTGTATGCTACCGAGATCTCCTGATACTGACATCTATCTAAAACAGCCTTGTTGAAATCTGCCTGCGGGAATAGTTTTTCCTCCATAGCTTACCTGTTCAGTTCGAGCAGGACACTCACACGCGTGGTGCTTATTTGGGCTGTCAAATTTTACCTCGCATCCCATATTCACTTGACGTGACTCTCAACCATTTATTTTTCTGTTCTCACACCGAGAAATTGTGATGACACTGTCACAGTGTTATGTTGTATGTATGTTGACCGGGGACCTAGAAACGACGGAGAGGCTCCGTCCCGGACGCAGCCGCAATGGTCCACAACTCCACGACGACTACCGCAGTCCACTTCACCCCTCCACAGCCCCACACCAAACCCAGCCCCCCCCCCCCCCAGGGAACGTCTCACACCAGACGAGTGTAACCCCTATGTTTGCGTGGTAGAGTAATGGTGGTGTACGCGTACGTGGAGAACTTGTTTGCGCAGCAATCGCCGACATAGTGTAGCTGAGGCGGAATAAGGGGAACCAGCCTGCATTCGCCGTGGCAGATGGAAAACCGCCTAAAAACCATCCACAGACTGGCCGGATCACCGGACATCGACACAAGTCCGCCGGGCGGATTCGTGACGGGGACCAGGCACTCCCTCCCGCCCGTAAAGCCGTGCGTTAGACAGCACGGCCAACCGGGTTGGCCAGTGTTATGTTACTATCACATATCGCTACGCAGTATTAATTTATTTGATTTAAGATACTGATCTGGTGTGTTCGGAACGGTAGATCTGCACTTACCACATTTCTATGCCATCTTTTGTCAACAGGGGGCAATTTGTGAATGTCATAAGGTCAAGAGAGGGTAGTTTCATGTAAGGAAAGAAGTCACCTGTTCCACAGCTATTGAAAGCCAAGTAGGCGCCCCCGCCCCTTGTGATTAGAGAACGCTATGGCCATCCCACGGCTCCAGAGAATTATTGAACCCTACATTTCTGCTTCAAAGAGCCAGACGCTTGGCCCATCCGTCCTAGTGTGAGAGAGTCAGTAGCATTTGTTCTAAAAATTTGGTTTAGCCAATAGTATTACGTCATTCTGCACAGTGTTTATGGCGCATAAGGTTTACTAGTCATGGAGGCACTACTTCGACCCTGTATTTAAATATGTTTTTCTTGTAAGGAAAAGGGGGAAAGTTACGTTGGTTTTCCCTGCTTTCCATGTACTTGGCCACAATGCTCACCAGTCGCAACGGGAGGAAAGTTGTGTGTGCTATCCCTCACTTTTCATGG
Organism: Schistocerca serialis cubense; assembly: GCF_023864345.2. Lineage (NCBI taxonomy): Eukaryota > Metazoa > Arthropoda > Insecta > Orthoptera > Acrididae > Schistocerca > Schistocerca serialis. The sequence continues at coordinate 670,001,530 of NC_064641.1, read as the reverse complement.
ATTTAGCAACAGTTCCGGCCAGTCTCGTTGGCAGCGGCATGGATCCTCCCTCCAACGTAGAGTTTTCTGAGAGTAGGGACTTAAGTGCCATAAACATAGATTCTGGGAATTCTTCTCCAGCCGTCACAGAGAGAGGTTACCTCCAGTCACCGTCAGATTCTGATCGGTGCATGTTAGATGTTCAGGGGAATGTGCGGGGATAGGATAGACAAAATATGGACTACCAAACACACAACACATTACCGTGTCCAGTACAATGAAGGATATCAGTTAGCATTCAAGGCAGGTTCCATGTGTCTAGGAATGGATAAATACAGTTCCTATATGATTTTCAAGGATACCTTGTACCATTATTTCTAAAAAACAGTGACAATTTCAGGTAACAATGATGGAGGTGAATAGCAATTACACAATCTTCTCCTCAAAGTAGACCATAAAGGGTCATTAATACTGAGATCTGTTGCCCATGGTAGGCAGCGGAGGGGCAACAGTTCATCCTAGTACTGACAAAAGCAGTCCTGGACTACACGAATTGCGTGAACTGGATCCCTGTCGTGTTGGAACACAGAATCACCATTGCTGTACAAACACTGTACCACGGTACGGGCCTGACCAACCAAAAACGGTCATATAACCGTTGGCAGTAAAGAGACCTTTTAAGTAACCACTGGACCCATGGAATACCACGAAATGGCTGCCGACATTATCCGCAAATATCGCCATGTTTCAGTCTTGCGGCGTATCTTGGGCCATAATTTGGAAGCAATGAGAAACAAGAAACGTCTGATCAAATGAACCTTTCCCATGGCTCCTTAGACCAGGATTTATGGATTATGCACCATCTTTTCCCGTTAGAAGCATTTATCACAGATGAGTGTTTTAGGAATTCTAGCTCACCCTGCGACTCCTTGCTTGCAGAGCTCGCTTCGATGGTTACATTGTTTCGGTGCTAAGAGGGTTCGCAAGTGCGACATTCAGTTCTGAAGTGACTTCTGCTACTTCTCATTTTTTGTCCCAGTCCTCTTCAATGACAGCCTGTCACGGTCACTCAACCAACGCTTTCGCCCGCGTTGTGGCTTAGCTCTCTCTGTATGCGGAATAAATCTTTGACACGGTATCTCTTGAAACACCCGATAATTCGGTTATCTTGGTTACGGAAGCACCTAGCTTACGAGCAGAAACAATTTGTACACATCGGAGTTGATCTAGCTGCAACCACAATGCTCTAACGACTTCGCAAGACGCTGTTCTGACCACGTCTGACGCTTATAATGTATTAAGGACATTGCACGGGTGCTGTTCGTAGTCAAATACAAAATCACAAGCTGCTGTCTTAGAGAGCCTTTGGATGTTTGTTCAAACATTCATTTCTCGCAGTGTTTTGATATAATTGTTCAACATCTGTACATGCCCCTTTAGTTGAATCATAATCCACATTCATTTTTGGCTTCTTATTAGCCCTGCCACTGACTTGGTCATTATGGTGGAGTGTGCTGTTTAGTACAACAAACACAGTGATCACAGAAATGTCATTTGTGGAGTAAAAGAAAGCGTTATGAACCTCCTTATTGGTCATATTTTGTGGAACATCTAGCTTATTTTTCCGTATTTTCCCATATAGTTCTCAAAACTGTTAATTTCCTTTTCGGGAGTGCAGCAGTACCTAGCTGTAAGACGCGAAAGAGACACATCTGACGTTCGGACCCTGCAGTTCAGAAAAGAGCTCAGCAGCTACCCTCGCTCCTCACTTCCTTTCTGTTACGGGCTGGTCTTTCTGTACGTATGAAACTTTGATGACAGAAAAAATGTTCAAATGTGTGTGAAATCTTATGGGACTTAACTGCTAAGGTCATCAGTCCCTAAGCTTACACACTACTTAATCTAAATTATCCTAAGGACAAACACATACACACACACACACAAACCCATGCCCGAGGGAGGACTCGAATCTCCGCCGCTACCAGCCGCACAGGCCATGACTGCAGCGCCTAAGACCGCTCAGCTAATACCGCGCTTGATGGCAGACAAGGTCCATATTTTGATCCCATTTTTTGCCGGCTTACATACAATATACTGTTCGAATGGACACTAACCTCTAAATGATACTAACTGCTCCTAGACGGCAATATTTTCTCGTGGATTACAGGGTTTAGGAAGAAATTCTGGACGCGTGGAGTGGCCGCGGTGTTAGAGGCGCCAGGTCACTGATAGCACGGCCCCTCCCGCCGGAGGTACGAGATCTCCGTCGGGCATGGGTGTATATGTTGTTCTTAGCATAAGTTAGTTTAAGTATTGTGTAAGTCTAGGGATCGATGACCTCAGCAGTCTGGTTCCATAGGAATTCACACGCATTGAACATTTTGAAGAACTTCTGTCCGTTTCTTCCAAATACAACGAATTGCAGCAAGTTTATCAGTATGTCGATTTTCCTCTGTAGTGGATATCTTATCAAATCACAGGATGCGCTATAACTTACTGAATGTTTCATTGGCCACTGCTGCTCGAAGCACGTTCCACCCAGCACTCATATCCCACAAACTTTCTGTAGGTCCCAATGTGATTGACATAAACCCGCAACGAATAAGAGTCCTAAGTAAATGTGTAAAGATCATCAATGTTTGTCCATTGTTAACAATAAACACACTGTCTCTAAATATTTGACTCCATTCTATACTCCCACTTTTCGAAAGAATAGAAGGTGCAGTATTTAGAATGAGCTGTGGACTGTCGTCATGGTTTCACGAGGGAATGCTGAAGAGTAATGCATGGGAATTTTTTATGTCAAACCTCTTAAAGATTATTAAATAAAACAAATGTTATTAACGTTCTAAATCTACAGTCAAGGGTAAAATAAATGTATCTGGTAAAGAAGTTAAGTAGTGTAACACAACGATATGGCCCTACCGCATTACACATCGTTGCCAACTGGCCGCCTGAGCGACAAGAGATGATACAGTCTCCAGAGGTGCTTTACGGTGAACTCTGTTAAACTGCGTTAGCGAAATAGTAAAAATAAGGGAAGAAGGGAATATAGACTTACTGTTCCATTCCACAGACAGCAAAATTACAGAAAAGTGTTATCAGAAGTTTTGTGACGTTATGGCACTACGAAAACCTCCGCTGTAGACATGTGCAGTTTCGTTTTTGGAACGTGTAGCTGGCGACAGCCCACACAAATGCTGCTCATGACGTCTTCCACGTGACGTCCACCGTCAGCGGATAGCGTCGGTTTGTTTCCCGTTACAAACAAAATGGTTTTTAAAGTGCAATTTTACGTGCCCATTCGACAAAGTTAGTCTAGTATGTTACTATTTTTCTCGATATGTATTAACAGGGACAGTATAGCTCTAATCAGTACTGTGACAGCGATAGCAACGCCCTGCCCCGCGCTGTCTTACCAACAAGTACGCAACGCTGCTCAGTCGCTACTGGAGTACTGCTTATTCTTAATATTTACTGTTCCTGTTAATAAACACCGATAAAACGAATATCGCACAAGACTAATTTGATCTGGAACCGCTCTACCGAATGGAGCAGGCCGCGGTGGCCGAGCGGTTCTGGGCGCTTCAGTCCAGAGCCATGCGACTGCTACGATCGCAGGTTCGAATCCTGCCTCGGGCATGGATGTGTGAGACGTCCTTATGTTAGTTAGGTTTAAGTAGTTCTAAGTTCTAGGGGACTGATGACCTCAGATGTTAAGTCCCATAGTCCTCAGAGTCATTTTTTTATCGAAGGGACACACAAACTTCCGATTTAAAAATGATTTTGTTTGTAATGGGAAACAAACCGACGCTTTCCGTCGATGCTATGCGTCGTATGAAAGATGTAAAGAGCACGATTTGTTTGGCCTGACTCCAGCCACACGTTGCAAAAACTATACTGCAATTGTCTGTCGAAACACCAGCGAAAATGCACTTGATAACATATACGTGGGACAGCCGGTGTAAGGGGCGATGAAGAAGTTTCTGTTTGAGGACGTCGCTGCAGCCTATATGCAACGTAACCCGACTCTGATACGATTATACAGGGTGGTCCATTGATAGTGAACGGGCCAAATACCTCCCGAAATAAGCGACAAACGAAAAAACTACAAAGAACGAAAGTTGTCTAACTTGAAGGGGGATACCCGATGCCGCTATGTTTGGCCCGCTAGATGGCGCTGCCATAGGTCAAACGGATATCAACTGCGTTTTTTTAAAATAGGAACCTACACTTTTTATTACATATTCGTGTAGTACGTAAAGAAATATGAATGTTTATGTTGGACCACTTTTTTCGCTTTGTGATAGATGGCGCTGTAATAGTCACAGACGTGTAAGTACGTGGTATCACGTAACATTCCGCCAGTGAGGACGGTATTTGCTTCGTGATACATTACCCGTGTTAAAATGGACGGTTTACCAAATGCGGAAAAGGTCGATATCGTGTTGATGTATGGCTACTGTGATCAAAATGCGCAACGGGCGTGTGCTATGTATGCTGCCCGGTATCCTGGATAACATCATCCAAGTGTTCGGACCGTTCGCCGGATACTTACGTTATTTAAGGAAACAGGAAGTGTTCAGTCACATTTGAAACGTCAACCACGACCTGCAACAAATGATAATGCACATGAGGTGTTTCAGCTGCTGTCGCGGCTGATCCGCACATCAGTAGCAGACAAAGTGCGCGAGAATCGGGAATCTCAAAAATGTAGGTGTTGAGAATGCTACGTCAACATCGATTGCATCCGTACCATATTTCTATGCACCAGGAATTGCATGGCGACGACTTTCTGCCACTGGGCAGAAGAGAAATTACGGGACGATGACAGATTTTTTGCACGCGTTCTATTTAGCGACGAAGCGTCATTCACCAACAGCGGTAACGTAGACCGGCATAATATGCACTACTTGGCAACGGAAAATCGACGATGGATGCGACAAGTGGAACATCAGCGACCTTGGCGGGCTAATGTATGGTACTGCATAATGGGAGGAAGGATAATTGGCCCCCATTTTATCGATGGCAGTCTAAATGGTGCAATGTACGCTGATTTCCTACGTAATGTTCTACCGATGTTACTACTAGATGTTTCACTGTATGACAGAATGGCGATGTACTTCCAACATGATGGATGCCCGGCACATGACTCGCGTGCGGTTGAAGCGGTATTGAATAGCATATTTCATGACAGGTGGATTGGTCTTCGAAGCACCATACCATGGCCCGAACGTTCACCCGATCTGACGTCCCCGGATTTCTTTCTGTGGGGAATGTTGAAGGACATTTGCCATCGTGATCCACCGACAACGCCTGACAACATGCGTCAGGGCAAGTTCGCAAAGGTAACTGTATCATATTGGAACAATCGAAATAAAATGTTCAAATGTACCTATGTTCTGTATTTTAATTTAAAAAACCTACTTGTTACCAACTGTTCGTCTAAAATTGTGAGCCATATGTTTGTGACCATTCAGCGCCATCTTCCAAAATGTGGTCCAACTAAAACATTCATATTTCTTTACGTACTATACGAAAATGTAATAAAAAATAGGGGTTTCTATTTTTTAAAAAACGTAGTTGATATCCGTTTGACCTATGGCAGTGCCGTCGAGCGGGCCAACCATAGCGCCATCTGGTTTCCCCCTTCAAGTTAGACGAGTTTCGTTCTATGTAGTCTTTTCGTTTGACGCTTATTTCGTGAGATATTTGGCCCGGTCACGATCAATGGACCACCCTGTGCATGTGCCAACATGTAGGCAGGGGATTTGTGTGGCATTTGTGTCTTTCCGATGTGCATGCAGTAGTTACGGAAACGTGAGCTATAGCGACGTTAACAAAAAAATGGCTCTGAGCACTATGGGACTCAACTGCTGAGGTCGTAAGTCCCCTAGAACTTAGAACTACTTAAACCTTACTAACCTAAGGACATCACACACATCCATGCCCGAGGCAGGATTCGAACCTGCGACCGTAGCGGTAACGCGGTTCCAGGCTGAAGCGCCTAGAACCGCTCGGCGACTCCGGCCGGCCGACGTTAATACCAAATGCGCCCACGTACTATGAACGTTATTCATCTTTTCTTGGCTGTCGAAGGACAGACACCGGTAGACATCCAACGCAGAATGAAAAACGTGAGTGGGGCAGAATGTCTGTCGGATACCAGCGATATAGAACGGTGCGCTAAAGGGTTCACCTCCCCATATCGCAAATCTCGTAAAGCACAAGTTGCGCCTACTGAAGTGGGAGACACTAGAGCAACCACAGTATAGTACTGATCGTGCCCCCAAAAGATTATCACGCCTAGGGCACATTAAAAAAGGCCCTGAAGGGTAGACAGTTCCGATGGGACGAGGATGTGCGGCAGGCAGTTACCGACTTCCTTATGCAACAGGACACAGTGTTTTACCAAACAGTTATCTTCAATCTAGTGCTTCGGTGGGATGATTGACTCATTAGTCACATCTATTCGGGTGATTGGCATACCGATTATCGACTTACGACCTTCGGATTGAAACTTTTTGTTCTCTTCACGGACGTATATAAGGAGGGGGGGGGGGGGGGGGGGTTCATGGGTCCCGACCCCCTCCCTTCCATAGTTTACACAAAAAAAGCGAATATTAGAAGAATACCCACTTTTGAAACCCTGTTCCACAAAATAGTCGTGCAGTGCGCTTGGTTGATGTAGTGACAAGCCTTGGAGGAACGAGGCTGCAAAAAATAGCTGTGCCCTGCAGCGGTGTGTCTACCTCCACCCTCACCATGTGTGCAACGGAAGTGAGTGCATTCTTGACAACCGTATCGGAATTCCGCTACTCGTATTGGAGTTTTTTGGCCTTCGAGGCGTAGCGGCGAAATTCTGAAATTGTTAAAAATGTAGCGGAATTCAACTTTCTTTGGCGAAATGTAAAACCCTCGAAAATGTTCACTGCCAAGTACAAAACATGTAACATATGCACGGGAATGCAGATACCGAACAGCCTTTCTCCATGATGACAGACATTAAAACTAAAAGACTTATTAAGCTACTCGCAGAAGCGTTAAGTGACTTGTTGAAAGTATGACTAGACATCCAAAACAAGAACCTTTACTGATCATTATTATATTTCGTTCGCAATTACGGAGGAACATTTCCATAAGTTTGAAAAACGTATCAATTATTATCTGAGAACTGAAGGTGATCAAAATTGCTGCATCAACAAATTCATACATTTCTCTGTGATTTTAATAAACATTGAAACGTTTCACACACACAATGCTAAAAAAACCTTGTAAATTAATTCCATACGCTTTATCCAGTTCATATTCCATATAAAGAGGAAAATTACCTGTCGCATCAAATTACAATTACTATATTAACAGCAACTATTTGACTGAAGCACGATATTCAGGTCCATCACTGGACACTGTCGTCCTAGCTGACGCTGATCGTTAAATGCCCCAGCTGGAAAGATTTGGAATATATTTGTTAATAGCTTAAATTATTTATTTGGCCTGTATATCGTCAGGAATTATGTAGACTATATCATAAATTACATTTGAAACTGTAGTGGAATTTGGATGTGCTCGTAGCGGAATTAACTTATTTTTGGCTGGCAACACTGAACTGAACCAATCCAGTGTGTTCTGTCACTTCCCCTTGGGCAGTCACAATTAGAGTGACGAAGTTTCGGGCGTCGTGTGTTAAGCCAGCTTAAACTGTGCATGCGTGTATTTAGTTGTTAAAAGAGTCGTGTTTGAAAAAAAAAATCTATGAAACGGACAAGACAGAATTTGGTTATAATGTTTAATAACTAATTTCTATTTATATTTATAGTAACAATTGACTGGATTATGGTCGTTTTCCCTAGGAACTACTCACTTCAAAATCCTTGAAACGTGTTAGTCTAATGTTAATGAAATCTCATGTGGTTACAGGCACATGTATTGGCAGTGTAAATCTCAACTTACAGAATTATTCAATCACTTATTGAAAGTTTCTTACAATTTTTCTAAAATAAGTTTTCCATTTCCAATATACACATAGGAAGCGTGTGATTGTTTTGGAGCTCCCTTTTTTTTGTACGTAATCTTGAAATTACGATCACTGAGACTGTACAGTGTGATATAATTTTATGAAGTTTAATATTGAATAATGGTTGCAGCTTTGTCCATGTTGAAGTAGCTTTTTTTTTCTCAGCATAAATGGTGACTGTTCATTGGCTGAAAAGTAAATGAGACAAACAGTGGCGGATAAAAAAAATTTACACCCCTAAACACACCGTAATATATGTGCCCCACTTAATTTTGCACGTTTGTTTTTGTCACTTTTATTCACGTTAAAGACCCTAATGCAATTATTGAGCAACACCAGCACAAAAAAGTTTGTAAATAAAAAGTTCCAGTTGAAAATCGTACCACACTGTACACGACCTGAAAGCTTTTTACTTGAAACACAATAGTGATAAACTGACTAGCTTGGATTACTTGACCAAACTGTGCTATGAGATAAAATTGTTAAGACAAGAATGACAATGCAGAATAATTTGATTTCATTGTCGCCTCTTTGTCTATTCTCAATTAATATTAACTTAAAAGCCGACAGCATTCTGGCAATAATAACTTTTCAAAATTCGATTCCAGTGTGATAGTGTTGGACTGCCCCCATGCAAAAGCTGTAGGTACGTTCCTGGTTCGCTTCTTCTACGTGCACATGTTCTGGAGGATGACGTCGGAAGCCCCAGGAGGTTGTTCGCGGATGGTGATGTACCACACTGAGGGGATCGTTTCCTGCCTGATCTCTTGTTATCGAATTCAAAGTTTCAACAACACGAAGTCGCAGACTTTCAAGAGTACCACGCGATCTTTTACGTAACCCCACAGAGAAAATTCACAATGTGTGAGGTCTGTAGACCTGGTAGGCCAGCGGTGATGAAGATCCTCTTCCAACCCAACGTCCTGGAATGGTGTCATTCACGTAACGTCGGTCACAGATGTGACTCCTGCCGTGTTCGACTTCAGCGTCTTCCTCACCAAACGAACTACTCCATGACAACGGAAAGTCTATCTTACGTCTGCGTAACCGAGCGAAGTTGATAAAACTTCATTCGACTGTTCTTTCTTATCCATCCTTCAAATGCAAAAATGATGCAAATGGCTCTGAGCACTATGGGACTTAACATCTGAGGTCATCAGACCCCTAGACCTTATAACTACTTAAACCTAACTAACCTAAGGACATCACATACATCCATGCCACAGGCAGGACTCGAACCTGCGACCGTAGCAGCAGGGCGGTTCCGGACTGAAGCACCTAGAACAGCACGGCCACAGCGGACGGCTCATCCATCCTTCATCCAGGATCTCGCACCGTCCGTCTTCCATATGTTTCGCCCAATGAAGGATGCACTCCGCGGGAAGCAGTTCGTGGGTTATGGGAGGGTTATTAGTGCAGTAAGACGTGGACCCCGACCTCTACCAGTAGAGTACGCCATATAAGGTAGCGTAACGCCATCACATTGAATGGAGAACATTTCAAAAATAGGGTTTTGTAGGCCTAAAAGTGCAGAATAATATGGTGCATTGGAATACTGAATAAAACCAACCTTCTTTCAGAAAATGCATGTGCTGCATTGCTTATTGAATGCGCCTCGTATTATGAGGACAGTGAACAGCAGAAATGCCCAAAGAGAACTGTGTTAGAATTGTGATTCAGTTGTGATTGTATTGTAGTTTACCTGTGGGACTTGTTCTAAGAACACGCAACAAGCGGCTACACGGGTAGCAGGGGTTGTGTGGCGTGGGCTGGGCGGTGTTTTAGGTTAGATGGCCTTGGGCAAGTACAGAAAGGGCAACAGCCTCAACGGGTGCGGGGCAAAGTCAGGACATGCGGGGACCAAGCAGCAATCGGAATTGTAATTGTCAACTGTCGAAGCTGCGTTGGTAAAGTACCAGAACTTCAAGCGCTGATAGAAAGCACCGAAGCTGAAATCGTTATAGGTACAGAAAGCTGGCTTAAGCCAGAGATAAATTCTGCCGAAATTTTTACAAAGGTACAGGCGGTGTTTAGAAAGGATAGATTGCATGCAACCGGTGGTGGAGTGTTCGTCGCTGTTAGTAGTAGTTTATCATGTAGTGAAGTAGAAGTGGATAGTTCCTGTGAATTATTATGGGTGGAGGCTACACTCAACAACCGAGCTAGGTTAATAATTGGCTCCTTTTACCGACCTCCCAACTCAGCAGCATTAGTGGCAGAACAACTGAGAGAAAATTTGGAATACATTTCACACAAATTTTCTCAGCATGTTATAGTCTTAGGTGGAGATTTCAATTTACCAGATATAGACTGGGACACTCAGATGTTTAGGACGGGTGGTAGGGACAGAGCATCGAGTGACATTATACTGAGTGCACTATCCTAAAATTACCTCGAGCAATTAAACAGAGAACCGACTCGTGGAGATAACATCTTGGACCTACTGATAACAAACAGACCCGAACTTTTCGACTCTTTAAGTGCAGAACAGGGAATCAGTGATCATAAGGCCGTTGCAGCATCCCTGAATATGGAAGTTAATACGAATATAAAAAAAGGGACGAAAGTTTATCTGTTTAGCAAGAGTAATAGAAGGCAGATTTCAGACTACCTAACAGATCAAAACGAAAATTTGTGTTCCGACACTGACAATGTTGAGTGTTTATGGAAAAAGTTCAAGGCAATCATAAAATGCGTTTTAGACAGGTACGTGCCGAGTAAAACTGTGAGGGACAGGAAAAACCCACCGTGGTACTACAACAAAGTTAGGAAACTACTGCGAAAGCAAAGAGAGCTTCACTGCAAGTTTAAACGCAGCCAAAACCTCTCAGACAAACAGAAGCTAAACGATGGCAAAGTTAGCGTAAGGAGGGCTATGCGTGAAGCGTTCAGTGAATTCGAAAGTAAAATTCTATGTACCGACTTGACAGAAAATCCTAGGAAGTTCTGGTCTTACGTTAAATCAGTAAGTGGCTCGAGACAGCATATCCAGACACTCCGGGATGATGATGGCATTGAAACAGAGGATGACACGCGTAAAGCTGAAATACTAAACACATTTTTCCAAAGCTGTTTCACAGAGGGAGACCGCACTGCAATTCCTTCTCTAAATCCTCGCACAAACGAAAAAATGGCTGACATCGAAATAAGTGTCCAAGGAATAGAAAAGCAACTGGAATCACTCAATAGAGGAAAGTCCACTGGACCTGACGGGATTCCAATTCGATTCTACACAGAGTACGCGAAAGAACTTGCCCCCCTTCTAACAGCCGTGTACCGCAAGTCTCTAGAGGAACGGAGGGTTCCAAATGATTGGAAAAGAGCACAGGTAGTCCCAGTCTTCAAGAAGGGTCGTCGAGCAGTTGCGCAAAACTATAGACCTATATCTCTGACGTCGATCTGTTGTAGAATTTTAGAACATGTTTTTTGCTCGAGTATCATGTCGTTTCTGGAAACCCAGAATCTACTATGTAGGAATCAACATGGATTCCGGAAACAGCGATCGTGTGAGACCCAACTCGCTTTATTTGTTCATGAGACCCAGAAAATATTAGATACAGGCTCCCAGGTAGATGCTATTTTTCTTGACTTCCGGAAGGCATTCGATACAGTTCCGCACTGTCGCCTGATAAACAAAGTAAGAGCCTACGGAATATCAGACCAGCTGTGTGGCTGGATTGAAGAGTTTTTAGCAAACAGAACACAGCATGTTGTTATCAATGGAGAGACGTCTACAGACGTTAAAGTAACCTCTGGCGTGCCACAGGGGAGTGTTATGGGACCATTGTTTTTCACAATATATATAAATGACCTAGTAGATAGTGTCGGAAGTTCCATGCGGCTTTTCGCGGATGATGCTGTAGTATACAGAGAAGTTGCAGCATTAGAAAATTGTAGCGAAATGCAGGAAGATCTGCAGCGGATAGGCACTTGGTGCAGGGAGTGGCAACTGTCCCTTAACATAGACAAATATAATGTATTGCGAATACATAGAAAGAAGGATCCTTTATTGTATGATTATATGATAGCGGAACAAACACTGGTAGCAGTTACTTCTGTAAAATATCTGGGAGTATGCGTGCGGAACGATTTGAAGTGGAATGATCATATAAAATTAATTGTTGGTAAGGCGGGTACCAGGTTGAGATTCATTGGGAGAGTACTTAGAAAATGTAGTCCATCAATAAAGGAGGTGGCTTACAAAACTCTCGTTCGACCTATACTTGAGTATTGCTCATCAGTGTGGGATCCGTACCAGATCGGTTTGACGGAGGAGATAGAGAAGATCCAAAGAAGAGCGGCGCGTTTCGTCACAGGGTTATTTGGTAACGTGATGGCGTTATGGAGATGTTTAATAAACTCAAGTGGCAGACTCTGCAAGAGAGGCGCTCTGCATCGCGGTGTAGATTGCTCGCCAGGTTTCGAGAGGGTGCGTTTCTGGATGAGGTATCGAATATATTGCTTCCCCCTACTTATACCTCCCGAGGAGATCACGAATGTAAAATTAGAGAGATTAGAGCGCGCACGGAGGTTTTCTGACAGTCGTTCTTCCCGCGAACCATACGCGACTGGAACAGGAAAGGGAGGTAATGACAGTGGCACGTAAAATGCCCTCCGCCACACACCTTTGGGTGGCTTGCGGAGTATAAATGTAGATGTAGATGTAGATGTAGAACATCTGATTAATGCGTAATGGTGAGTACAGTATATGAAAAGAGGCAAAGGACGCTGGTTACATCAGGTCATACTAAACTAGGCTGAGGCAACATTCGTTCCGTGTGTGATGATGCTATGAAGATTTCATCGTACAGCGAGACAACGCAATATGGAAGGAATTGCAGGGGAGTTATGAGAAGCAGCCACCGGCAAGTGCAAGCGGATTAAGCAGCGATGCCAGAAAGCGTGCTCCAGCAATTCTGGAGGCAGTATGTCAAGCCAGATGCAGTGCAGCCGGCAGTGGAGAAATAATCTTTCCGTAGCGGCACGCAGATTAAAACCAATTAGTAAATGCTGAGCTTGCATAGAGTAGTTTGAAGAATGTAGTGGTTGGCAGAGGAAATAATGGAGCTGACTAGCTGTTTGTAGTGAATTTTATGCCGAGGAAGAGTTGTTAATCCCGCAGTAATTTCATGAAACAGCAGTAATGAAAAGTAGTAAGGATGTTGTAATGGATCCAGCATTAGAAGATTTGTTGCGACGTTTAAAAACAGATGCAGGGCAACATTAACTTGAACCCAACTAGAAAGTTGCAATTGATGCAGCTTGTTTCGAGTCATGATACACTGTAGTTAGTATCGTTCTAAATGTAATGTCAGCAATACACAAGGCGTCGTCTGTCACTCGCGCCTGCGCACCAGCTCCCAATAGCTATGTGAGTTAAGAGAATCCATCGCCTCCAGGTTCTTGAAAAGTGCTGAAGAGTAAAGCTTATAAAAGGGAAAGAACGCTAACAAACTTGCAGAAAGCTCTCTTCTTTTTTCTTTTTGAGTCATCAGTCTCCTGAATGGTCTGATGCGACCCGACACAGATTCCTCACCCGTACCAAGGGTTTTACTTCAGAATACCACTTGCAATCTACGTTCTTAGTTATCTGCTGTATGTAACACAGTCTCTGTCTTCCTCTCAGATTTTACCCTCTTAAGCTCCCTCTCGTAACATGGAAGTTACTTCAAGATGTCTTAATACCTGTCCTCTCTTCCTGTCCGTCCCTCTTGTCAGTATTTTCCATGATTTCCTTTCCTCGCCGATTCTACGGAGAACGTCACCACGAATTCCATTATGTCAACATAATTTTCAACATTCTTCTGCGGCACCACATCCCAAAAGATTCGATTCTTTTCTGTTCCGGTTTTCCCACAGTACATTTTTCACTGCGACACAATGCTGTGCTCCAAACGTACAGAAATTTATTCCTTTATTTAACGCCTGTGTTTGACGCTAGTTGACTTCTCTCGGCCAGGAACGCCCTTTTTGACAGTCACTTTTTGATGTCCTCCTTGCTCCTTTCGTCACGGGTTATTTTGCTGCCTAGGTACCAGAGTTCCTTAACTTCATCTACACTAGTGGCCATTAAATTGCTACATCAAGAAGAAATGCAGATGATAAACGGGTATTCATTGGACAAATATATTATACTCGGAGTGACATGTGATTACATTTTCACGCAGTTTGGGTGCATAGATCCTCAGAAATCAGTACCCAGAACAAACACATCTAGCCGTAATAACGGCCTTGATACGCCTGGGCATTGAGTCAAACAGAGCTTGTATGGCGTGTACATGTACAGCTACCCATGTAGCTTCAAAACGGTACCACAGTTCATCAAGAGTAGTGACTGGCGTATTGTGACGAGCCAGTTGCTCGGCCACCAGTGACCAGATGTTTTCAATTGGTGAGAGATCTGGAGAATATGCTGTCCAGGGAAGCAGTGGAACATTTTCTTTATCCACAATGGCCCGCACAGGACCTGCAACATGCGGTCGTGCATTATCCTGCTGAAATGTAGGGTTTCGCAGGGGTCGATTGAAGGGTAGAGCCACGGGTCGTAATACATCTGAAATGTAACGTCCAATGTTCAAAGTGCCGTCAGTGCGGACAAGAGGTGACCGAGAAGTGCAACCCCATAGCATCACGCCAGGTGATACGCCAGTATGGCGATGACGAATACACGTTTCCAATGTGCGGTCACCGCGATGTCACCAAACACGGAGGCGACCATCATGATGCTGTAAACAGAACCTGGTTTCATCCGAAAAAATGACGTTTTGCCATTCGTGCACCCAGGTTCGACGTTGAGTACACGATCGCAGACGCTCCTGTCTGTGATGCAGCGTCAAGGGTAACCGCAGCCATGGTCTCCGAGCTGATAATCCATGCTGCTGCAAACGTCGTCGAACTGTTCGTGCAGATGGTTGTTGTCTTGCAAACGTCCGCATCTGTTGACTCAGGGATCGAGACGTGGCTGCACGATCCGTTACAGCCATGCGGATTAGATGCCTGTCATCTCCACTGCTAGTGATACGAGGGCGTTGGGATCTATCACGGCGATCTGTATTACCCTCCTGAACCCAACGATTCTATATTCTGCTAACAGTCATTGGATCTCGAGCAACGCGAGCAGCAGTGTCTCGATACGATAAACCGCAATCGCGATAGACTACAATCCGACCTTCATCAAAGTCGGAAACGTGATGGTACGCATTTCTCCTCCTTACACGAGGCATCACAACAACGTTTCACCAGGCAACGCCGGTCAACTGCTGTTTGTGTATGAGAAATCGGTTGGAAACTCTCCTCATGTCAGCACGTTGTAGGTGTCGCCACCGCGCCAACCTTGTGTGAATGCTCGTATAAGCTAATCATTTGCATATCAGAGCATCTTCTTCCCGTCGGTTAAATTTCGCGTCTGTAGCACGTCATCTTCGTGGTGTAGTACTTTTAATGGCCAGTAGTGTACTTCATGAGCAGCAACTATGGTGTTAAGTTTCTCGCTGTTCACATTTCTTCTGTTTCTCATCACTTTCGCCTTTCTTCGATCTACTCTCAGTCCGTATTCAGTCCATTTAACTCTTCTTCATTTTAACTGAGGATAGCAGTGCTATCAGCGAATCTTGGTATTGATATCGTTACACTTTAAATTTTACTCCAACTCATAAATTTTGTAAAGTGTTTTGTTACTAGTTTGTGGCTTTGTCTGCTATGTGATTCGTGTGCTAATTAAAAAAGCCTCTGGCATCCCCGACTGAAATTTGTCTGGTCATTTAGTAACGGCGAGAGGCATAGCCCACTCACTGGACATTTTCTTCCAGAATAACGGACTCGTGACCTAAGTGCTAGTCTGCAAAAGGACAATGACATCTTCAGAAGATATTAGGTGGGTGGACAGTTAGAGACTATCAGTCCTCTGTCTTGAAGCAAAATAAAAAAATGCCTCAATCGTGTCCTGTATTTCCAGTACAAAAGGCAACAGTTGCTTGTTATCTGTGGTAACACAGTGGTGAGAATAAATGTATATGAAGAGCACGTATGGGAGTGGACAATGACTGGTGTCACCACATTCGGTTGCTACAAGTGTTTAGTTCATTGCGCGAACGTCACCCTTTCATTGTACCGCCGTCTGAGGAGATATGCACCGAATTCCATGAAGCAATACGCAGAAAATTCTGACTTGTGAAAACAGGCGGTTGTCCCCTGTTTCTCGTTTTGATGACAAGACGCTACATGCATTTCATATCCACCCAATCCGACCGTAGCGTCACAAATCGAAGGGAGTTGTTTCGATCCTCGTTTCGTTACCATGACTTTCTATATATGTGTGTTTGTGGTTACGTACAGCGTTACAAGCTTGGCCACTGGTGTAACGTTTCGGTGTAGCTTCGTGGATGTGTAATCGGAGTACGCCCGTGACCGACTGCACGAATGAAAACTGAAATAGCAACCATTCCTTGAGTATCTCACAGTCCTTGCACTTCTCGCTGGTAGAACAGTGATAGATGCAAGAGGCGAAAGAGCTACATCATCTCAGCCGATCAGCCATAGCGGGTGATGGATTGCCTTCAAAAGTGCGATTCGTCAATGAAAGTGCACGCTTCTTCACGATATTAAACGCTACCTTTATCGACATCGTATGCTGATACAGAAACTGAGAATCACGTGTCTTCCACAAAGAGGTCAACGATAAATCCTTGATGATAAATGATCTAACCACGCGAAAGGTAAAAGAAGAACGTCGTCTGAGTGCGCCTGACACATGAAACAGTATTTTTAAAGAGAGTGGAGGAAGAGAGACCCCAGGGCTACGATAATGCGTAACTATTACGGGTAGGTGGCAAGAAAGTGTCTGCAGCGGTTGGAAAAAATATTTGTCCAGAAAAGTAAATATTTATAGTTCGTTTGGCGGAGTGTGGAGGTGGCAAAATCCAACTCTTAATTGCAAATTGCATTATCGACGGTAGTAACGTTATGGGGAGGAAATACAAAGGAATGGTAGTGTCTTTGGATCTTTTGCTATCAACACCACTACTAAAGACAGTTATATAGTTGTTACAAAAGATGTTTCACACGTAAGTGCCTGAACAGCGGAATGGAACAGCTTCTAGCGGAGATCTGTGTAACATGACCGCTATTGTTTATGATACTGGGCTAAGTAGAGCGGATACATAGAAACTGTGTACCGCTTACTTGAAGTCTTCATACTCTTCCAGTCATGGCACTTAGCGTCGAAGCCTAACGATGTTTAGAGTGGTAGGCACACGTACGAAATACGTTCTGTTGAGGAAGATGCACGGGAAATGAAGCATAAATCAAACGTAGAACGAATAAAAAACATCACTGTAAAGTACATGTATTGTGAATACTTAGCTTGTATGTTGAAGATGTGCAGGTGGTGCAGCACAAAGTCCTTTGCTTATTGATGGAGGTTGACATGCATAATTTTAAGTCTCTGTATAATACACTACTTAACATTAAAATTGCTACACCAAGAAGAAATGCAGATGATAAACGGATATTAATTGGACAAATATATTATACTAGAACTGACATGTATTATATTTTCCTGCAGTTTGGGTGCATAGATCCTGAGAAATCAGTACCCAGAACAACCACCTCTGGCCGCAATAATGGCCTTGATGCGCCTGGGCTTTGAGTCAAACAGAGTTTGGATGGTGTGTACAGGTACACCTGCCTATGCAGCTTCAACACGATACCACAGTTCATCAAGAGTAGTGACTGGCGTATTTTGACGAGCCAGTTGCGCGGCAACCATTGACCAGACGTTCTCAGTTGGTGAGAGATCTGGAGAATGTGCTCGCCAGGGCTGCAGTCGAACATTTTCTGTACCCACAAAGGCCCGTACAGGACCTCCAACATGCGGTCGTGCATTATTCTGCTGAAATGTAGGGTTTCGCAGGGATTGAATGAAGGGTAGAGCCACGACTCGTAACACATCTGCAATGTAACGTCCAGTGTTCAAACTGCCGTCAATGCGAACAAGGGGTGACCGAGACGTGTAACCAATGGCACCCCATACCATCACGGCAGGTGATACGTCAATATGGCGATGACGATTACACGCTTCCAATGTGCGTTAACCACGGTGTCGCCAAACATGGATGCTGTAAACACAACCTGGATTCATGCGAAAAAATGACGTTTTGCCATTCGTGATAATCCAAGCTGCTGCAGACGTCGTCGAACTGTTCGTGCAGATGGTTGTTGTCTTGCATACGTCCCCATCTGTTGACTCAGGGATCGAGACGTGGCTGCACGATCCGTTACAGCCATGCGGATAAGATGCCTGTCATCTCGAATGCTAATGATACGAGGCCGTTGGGATCCAGCACGGCGTTCCGTACTACTCTCCTGAGCCCACCGATTCCATATTCTACTAACAGGCATTTGATCTCGACCAACGTGAGCAGCAATGTCGCGATACGATAAACCGTAGTCGCGATAGCCTACAATCCGACCTGTGTCAAAGTCGGAAACGTGATGGTACGCATTTCTCCTCCTTACACGAGGCATCACAACCACGTTTCACCAGGCAACGCCGGTCAACTGCTGTTTGTGTATGAGAAAACGGTTGAAAACTTATGTGTGCTTATGTCAGCAAGTTGTAGGTGTCGCCACCGGCGCCAACCTTGTGTGAATGCTCTGAAATGCTAATCATTTGCATATCACAGCATCTTAAATTTCGCGTCTGTAGCACGGCATCTTCGTGGTGTAGCAATTTTAATGGCCAGTAGCGTAGTTCTGTTGCGTCTGACTGAAGTTAAAGTCCCACGAAGCTACCTGTCATACCTGTGAGTTGACGTCTCTCACTCGAGGTAAACACTAAAAATCGACGTACGCCACTGTACTGCTAAGTGGCTCTGCTGGCGTTGTCGTGGATTATTAGGCTGGGTGTCCTTCCCCCCCCCCCCCCCCCCCTTCCCACGGAGAGACGGAGAGTAACTGGAGAGTAACCGGCGAGTAACTAGAGCGTAACTGGAAGTGCCGCTGCAGATGGCGCCTCTATATGCTGCCGACTCTCGCGCCCTTGTGGAGCTGCCGCACTAGGGACACGGCGCCCGTTACAGTAGTGACTCCCCTGGTGGACGGTCGGAGCCCTTGTGCTGCCAACTTTGGAGACTTCAGCTATCTTGACTCCCTGCGTGGTATCGATTGTGAAACGATATCACACTTACAATCCGTCGTGTTTTAATCACTTCAACGGAATTCCACATCTGATGACGAATGGCGAAAGAAGGACGACTAGGCAGCACACGACTACTGTCTTGGGAATGTAATTAATCAGTTTATGCCAGTGTGAACACACAGCGTTATTCCGTGATGATGGAGCAGACTTTCAGGAATGATGGTCTAGGGTGAATGTATGAGTTTAATGTAAGAGACCCTGGTCCGAAAACGATTGAGTCGGAAATTATAAACGCAAATCTGGAGTTGGGTTATCTCGACGAGCACTTAGGCAAAGAGGCTGAGATAATATTTAAATTAATCCACTGCAGATGGTGTACTGTATACTGACAAGAGCAACTCTTGTGTACAAAATCTGTATTGTATCAGGCTGTGGCCTATGTTTGCAAGTTGAAGTATCCACGTCGACCAGCTCTAAACCTTGGATTTGTACCCGGTGATGGAATATGTAGGCTTGGTTCTCGTACATAGACAATGAAATAGAGAGAACAGAGAACTGGAAAGGCTGCACAGGGCCTTATATAAGCATAGAAAATATCCGTCTCACAGCATGTTTCCAAGCCTATTCCGACGATTAAGTAAAACAGGACAACGACCCTCGAGAACGACGAACTACACAGACTCCCCACTTTGGAGATGCGGTGCTTGCTCGAGTGAATGAGGCACCTGCAAGCAACACTAGATCAGCTCCACGTGATATGGATGTTTAGTAGATTTATATGGGGAGAGTGTTACGGAAACGCAGCTATACACCCACCGTCCACAGGCAGTCTTGCTTGCTTCAGACAACGTGACGTGTTTAGCCAAAGGTTCTTGTAGCACCTTAAGGCTATCTTCGCTTTCCAGTATGTACTTTTCACGGCTGAGGCATGTTTCAGCCGAAACGGAATGCTAAATAGTCGCAATAATCGTGTCTGGGTTGATAAGAATCCCCACGCGACAGTTGCGAAAGGGCATCAACACAGTCAAGTGCCTCTACGTCTAAGTGCTCGTGGAGATTCCCTAACCGCAGATTTACGCTTATAATTTCCGACTCAGCTGTTTCCGGACCAGGGCCTCTTATATTAAACTGAAGCATTCACCCCTGACCATCATTCCTGTAAGGCTCCTCCATCATCACGGAATAACGCTGTGTTTACACAGTGGTATTAATTCATCAATTACATTCCCAAGACAGAAGTTGCGTAGTCGTCCTTCTTTCCTCATTCGTCATCCGATGTGGACTTCCGTTGAAGTGATTATAGCACGATGGAATGTAAGTGTGATATCGTTTCACACTCGATACCACGCAGGGGGCCATGATAGCTGAAGTCTCCAAAGTTGGCAGCACAAGGGCTCCAGCAGTCAACCAAGGGTCACTACTGCAACGCCCGTCCTGCAACCCCCCTCCCACTTAACCGCAATGGGGATCTCTTGATCTTAGGATGGGAATCTGACCCAAAAAAGCGGAGGAATCAGCCATTATCAACCGCATGACGATGCAGAAAATGGAAATGAGCGAGCGGCATTGTGGGCCGGTAGTCCCCCATTCGGGGAAGTTCAGCCGCCGTGGGTAAGTACATAGTACATTCGACGCCACATTAGGCGACTTGCGCGTCGGGGTTGGGGATGAAATGATGATGAGGACAAAGCAACACCCAGTCCCTGAGCGGAGAAAGTCTCCTGCCCCAGCCAGGAATCGAACCAAGGCCCCTTGGCGTGAAATTCCGCAGCGCTGACCACGGAGATAATGGGGGCGAACATGACGATGCAGAAGGGAAAGCAGACCACATAATGTATCTCCACTGGACATACGGCCTGTAACTGAGAAAGTGTCTTTATGTTATCTCCACTGGCAAAAGATTCCAGCCAGTCTCTCATCCGATTTCCGGTAGGAAACTGGCAAGGTGGAGTCCCCATAAGAAAGAGACTGGATAATCACAGAAATGTTAATATCACACATCCGAATGTGGTACGGAAGCAAGAGAGGTCTGAAAGGGCAATACGAAGGCTCAATCTGGATATACTGTGAATCAATGAAGTGTAATAGAAAGGACATAAGGTTTTCTGGTCAGACGAGTACAAAGTTATAGCTACAACTGCAGAAAATGGTATAACACGGGTTGGATTCGTTATGAATAGGATGGAAGACCAAAGTGTTGGCTACTGTGGTCAGTTGATTGATAACATTATTCTAGTCAAAATAGAGACCAAAACAATGCCAACAATATGGGATCAATGATGACGTCCCCAATAGGAGATGAAGAGTTAGAGAAATTATATGTGGACCATGACGTGTAATGCAATATGTAGAAGAAGATGAAACTCTAACAGAAATGGGAAGCGACAGAAGAAATAGTTACAAGAGAAAGTGGGTTGCGTAACTGAAAGGAGAAAAGCGAAAGGTTCAGTGCGTTCAGCAATAAATTTCAGCTGGTAGTAGTGCATACACTGTTGAATAAACACAAGAAGAGGAGATGTTCTGCAAAAGAGAATGGAGACATGAGACTATTCCACCTGAATTACGTCATGGCGCGACAGAGATTCCGAAAGAAGATAGTCAGTTGTGAGGGTACATAAAAACACGAAATAATTCACATCAAAATTTAGTAATTATGAAGAGTAGGCAAGAGTTTAAGCGAATCGCACAAAACAATCAATGTAAATAGAAATATAATATACCGAGGATATGATGAGGCGTGTTTGAAGCTCAGTCCGATAATGAGTATCATGATAAGCGGTTCAGTTCGAGAGCATTGGTCATCTCTAGTAAGGGGAGTAACAATAGTTGAACAGACAAATAAAGCAGTTTTAAACATGGCTGTTACCGAGCAACTGTATGCTAGATTCAACATAGGATTATACCAACCGGTAGCAACTGGTTGGCTGTATAATCCTATACTGAGACAAATATATGTACGAAAAATGTAACCCCAAAGAAATACTGGATAACAAGAGAAGTTCTTCAGCTGATCGACTGGACAAACAGTACTATAACGTTTAGGAAAATACGGGAATACAGCAACGGATAGTGGTACATACTGAAATTTAGGAAAATGTGGAAGGGAGGGCCCACCAAGGTAACTTTCTTTTCAGACAACGTGTTTTTTTAAATATATATAATTATAAAAATTTCTTTAACAGAATGAACAAATCTGCAAAATTCTTTTGACCTTAAATCTTAAGTTGAATAAGCTTTTAATCTTTGTAAAAGAACTCTGAAGTGCTGTATTGCAAAACAGCAAAGAATGTAACAATGATTCCAAGACGGCCGGACCTGGAGCCCGCCCGTTATAGGGTGAAACAGCGGTGTCTACTACTGCGCTGGGCACAGTCTTATTAACTGCCCTTCTGGAACACATGAGAACTAAATACGCACCATTGATGAGAAGACTGGTTCAATTACTGAAAAAAATCACAGATTTTAATTTTAAAGCTGTACGTCGAAAGGTTTGGGGTTAAAATGCGCAGCCGGCCGGTGTGGCCGAGCGGTTCTAGGCGCGTCAGTCTGGAACCGCGTGACCGCTACGGTCGCAGGTTCGAATCCTGCCTCGGGCATGGATGTGTGTGATGTCCTTGGGTTAGTTAGGTTTAAGTAGTTCTAAGTTCTAGGGGACTGATGACCACAGATGTTGAGTCCCATAGTGCTCAGAGCCATTAAAATGCGCACTTGTGCTTAAAGGTTAAAGAGATTAGCTTACTTCAAAACAACCAACCTCTTAATTTTAATCGGCAACCAGGGTACGACTGGACCCCAACCCGTCCCTTCCGACAAATAACTAAAGCCCTGGTGACAGTTGGCTGTTAATATTTTCAAGGTTAAACTGATTGCTATTAAGATCGCTCTGAAGGAATCTCTTAAAACATCACTGGACACATAAATACACCATTAATGACGGAAACGAACAGCCTAGTACAACAGGTTGATCAGATTATAACTAATGACTGAGAAATACAATTGCAATCAAAGAACTAAACCGGTTAACAGCTAAATCTAACCACAGGGTCCCTCTTTTGTTTAACAGCAACCTGTGCCTTAGTGCAATTGTTCTGGCTGTATTTACAACCAAGAGCTGACTAATTAGAACATTATGGATCAAGTTGTAGGTCAGGTAGACAATAAGATAAATCACCACGAGGATTACAGAATGTTACTCCACTTCATCAGCAAGCAGTTCCATGGATCTATGCCGTGTCGCAACGGTTACTGAGTGGTGCCGATTAAAGCCCAAGAGAAGAGGGCAGCAAGGCCACGAGCGGCCGTCCGACAGAATGTTGTCAACCAACCGACGTGATGTCGGCCAGCAACTTGTAGTCGACGCTGACCCCGGTATCTTCGGTCTGCCCAGACCCTCCTTGCGCAGCTCGTGGCTTCAGCCGCTCGGACCTCGTGACCACCTCCTGTACTGACGCTATCGCAGATCCCTTAACTTCGTGTCTCACTCGCGGGCCAGCGAACGCATATGTATACCGGCAAGCAAAATCCTCCTACGGACACAACCCACAGATACCAACTCTTCCTCACAGATACTGGCAACGTGGCCGCAAGAGGGATAGTCGATACTATACCTGAGACAGTGGCGCCAAAGAGGTCTACTGACTCAATGGCGCCACGGCTCAGCAATACAACTCACTCAGGAATGAAATGAGTTGGAAGTTCAGGAAAGCTAAAGCGAAATGATTGTACGAAAACGTAAAGATTGCAAGAAAGAAGTTGTCGTCGAAAGGACTGATTCCGCATACATAAAAATCAAAACAACCTTCGAAGACACTAAAGGCATAGGCGTCAATATTGACAGTGTAATGGGAAATCCCCTGTTAATCGAAGAGGAGACGGCGGATAACTGGAAAAGGGTAGACTGAAGGCTTATAACAGTGACTAAACGTGTATGATGACGTGATGGATAAGAAACATGAGTCGATACGGGAAACACAGGGGATGCAATATATAAGTCATAGTTTCATAGTGCTCTGGAATACTTGAGATCATATACGGCATAAGGCATAGATAAAATTCATTCAGAATTTCAAGAATCATAGAGGGACGTGGCATCCAAATAGCTATTCACGTTGGTTTGAAGTATCTTTAAGTCTGGTGATCTGGTACCGCGCGCCGCGGAATTTGAATCTGCGCCAGACGTCGTGGACGTAGAAGACCCCTAGAGGTCTCTGCACCATCGCGCCGTAAGCTGTGGCGTCACGCGCCTCCTGGCCCGCTTTTAGTGTAAGGACACCACAGTGGAACACTTGGTTCCAGCGGCCAATAGCGGCGCCCCCGATAGCGTACTTAAGCACCTACCTCTTACTCAGCCAGCTATGACCTCCTTCCTTTCCCTCATCTGCTCCTACACCTCGAACATATCCGCATACTCTACACCTCCCGCCACCTTCATCCCCCCTCACCCCCTGGTGGCTCCTCCCCTCTCCCATCCCTGCCCCCTGCCATGTCTTCACTGTTGTGTCCCCCATACCCTTCATCTCTACACCCTTCATCTCCTTTCCCAACGTGGCTGCCATCAACTCCTCCTCCAGGATGATGCCCTCTCTCCCTCCATTTATCCCTCCTATCAACTCTGATCCTCACTCCCCCTCCTCTCCACTGTCCTTTTCCCAGGCTCCCTCTCCCCCCCCATCCATCCTCTTTCTTCCCCACCTACCCTCTCTCTGCCCCCTTCCCTCCCCTGAGTCCTTTTGCATTTCTCTCCTCTGCCTTTTCCCATTCCCTGTAGCGTCTGCCCTGCCCCTCTCCCCCCTTATAAGTCCTCTCCCTCCTTTGGTCCCCCCCCCCTTTTCGTTTTTTCCTCTCTTCCCTCCATGTTTTCCCCCTCATATGTCAAGGTGTCCCCCCCCCACCCCCATCTGCCCTTGGCTAGGGAGTGTCATCTTTGTGCTGACATTATCGTGCAGTGTTTTACAGTGAGTGTTCAGTGTTGTGTGTCTTTTCCAAAGTGTTGCAAACGGCCATCATACTGTCGCTGTGTGTGATTTTATATCTTTTGCGAACAGAAGCCAGACTGTCGCCATGTTTTTTAATTATGTGTCTACTATGTTATTTGTCTGATTCCTGTGTATTTTATTAGCATTGCCAACCCCTTTGCTTTATGTTTAAACTTTCGACAATTTTCCGCCGTTTTACAATTTAAGTCACCATCTTGCGTACGTCTGTTGACACATCTCCTCGCGTTAGACAGCTTGCTTACTTATTCTGTGTACGAGTGGACGTGTTTGTTAGGTTTCCTTGTGATTCCGTTGTTCGATCTTGTTGTTGTTCGTTTTGTCGCCGGCCGGGGTGGTCTCGCGGTTAAGGCGCTCAGTCCGGAACCGCGCGACTGCTACGGTCGCAGGTTCGAATCCTGCCTCGGGCATGGATGTGTGTGATGTCCTTAGGTTAGTTAGGTTTAAGTAGTTCTAAGTTCTAGGGGACTGATGACCACAGAAGTTAAGTCCCATAGTGCTCAGAGCCATTTGAACCATTTGTTCATTTTGTCCTTCATTGGTCGTGTCCGTCCTCTCCCGTTGTGTTGTTGTTTGCGGGCCTCCCCACGACCGTCCCGGTCGCATTTACAACAGGTGATATACCATCAGACTTTCGGAAAATATTAGCCACACAACCCTGAAGATAACAAAGCTTGATAACTGCAAGAACTATCGGAGAATCAGTGTAACGGCTCATGCACCGAAGTTGCCAACAAGATTAAAACACAGAGGAATCGAGAAGAAAACTGAAGATCTATTAGATGACGATTGGTTTAGCTTTCCGAAAGGTAACGACGCTAGAGGGGGAATTCTGACATTGACATTTATAATATACGCAAGACTTAAGAAAAACAGAGAAACATTCAAAGGGGTCGTAGACTTAGTAGAAGCGTTTCACAATGTAAAATGGTGCAAGATTTTAGAAATTCTGAAAAAATAGGAAAGTTGTAGGGAAAGACGGATAATATGGAGTATGTATGTACAAGAGCCTATAGGAGGAGGAGAAGGAGGAGGAGGAGGAGATTAGTGTTCAACGTCCCGTCGACAACGAAGTCATTAGAGACGGAGCGCATTTCGGGTGAGGGAAGGATGGGGAAGGAAATCGGCCGTGCCCTTTCAAAGGAACCATCCCGGCATTTGCCTAAAGCGATTTAGGGAAATCACGGAAAACCTAAATCAGGGTGGCCGGAGACGGGATTGAACCGTCGTCCTCCAGAATGCGAGTCCAGTGTGCTAACCACTGCGCCACCTCGCTCGGTCAAGAGCCTATAGGAAACAGTAAAAACCAAGTACTCTTATTGAAAACGGAGTAAAACGGCGAAGTACCCTTTCGACCCTGGTGTTAATCAGCATATCGAAGAAGCAGTCAAGGAAATACTAGCAAGGTCGAAGAATATGGTTAAAATTGGTGATGACAGAATATCAATCACAAGATTCGCTGATGACACTTCTGACCTCAGTGAAAGTGAAGAAGAATTACAGGACATACTCAATGGATTGAAGAGTCTAATGAGTACAGAAAATGGATTGTGAGTAATGTGAAGACAGACAATGATAATAAAAAATAGCAAATATGAGCCATAAACTTAACATCAAAACTGGTGCTCATAACGAACCATGAAAAATAATTCTGCTACAGCAGAAGGAAAATAGCACATGGACGAAGCAAGGGCAAAGAGCATACACCTGGCCTAAATTAGGTTGCTAATAACCAACATTGGCCACAATCTGAGGAAGCAATTTCTGAGAATGTACGTTCAGAGCACAGGATTTTAATGGTAGTAAATCAAGGATTGTGGGAAAACCGCAAAAGAAGAGAATCGAACCTTTAGAGATGTAGAGCTATAGAAAGATTTTGAAAATTAAGTGCACTGATATGGAATGGAGATGTTCTCCGCAGAATCGACGAAGAAAGGAACATATGAAAAACACTGACAATGAAGAAGGAACTGGGTGATAAAGCTTGAGATAAGACCCACTGAGTAACTTCCATGGCTCTAGTGTGAGCTGTAGAGGTTAAAAACCGTATGGGGGAGACAGTCAACAAATAACCAAGGAAGTAGGGT
The DNA here is from genome assembly GCF_023864345.2 of Schistocerca serialis cubense. NCBI lineage: Eukaryota > Metazoa > Arthropoda > Insecta > Orthoptera > Acrididae > Schistocerca > Schistocerca serialis. Next base: position 669,974,317 of record NC_064641.1, on the reverse strand, counting down.
GGAAGTGCTACTCTGTGGTGAAGAGAGTGGTGCGAGAGAGTAACTCATGGCGGGCAGGACTGAATCAATCAGAAGTCTGAAAATTCATATATAATTTAGTTTTGAACAGTTTATCGGAGTGTCGTTTTCTTTCCTTTATTATTATTAGTGGTAAGACAGATATTACTATCGCTATTGCTATTCCACGTGGATATTACTGCATTTCATAAAGCAAACACTAGGTTAATGCCTTCAGCTCACAAATTATTGTAAGTGTATCATGTTCAGCTGTAATTTGTGAGAGGGAAAGGATATTAATTTTGTCTTGCGTAAGTCGAAAATTTTCTCTAGCTTTCCTGTTTCTTTTCTGTATACAGGTAGGTCTCTTGCTCTTGCCAGGCCAGAAGGACTTGCCTTCATTTCGAGTGATCTCCGATAGGGTATGGTGTAGGTAGTGCAATCACCTTAAGCTGCGGTGCTTAGTGCCCCGATACGAATTCACAGACTTCGGCGAATCAGAGGTAATTCACTCTTGCCCGACCAGTAGTCCATCCGACGCCAGGCCGCCGAAAATCATCTGCTTTTTGAGTTCGCATGTATCTGTTTGCTTTATTCACTACAGCAGTGAGTTTAATGGATTCAGACAGTCTGCCAATCCCCTTTCAAACCTCCAGCGCCTGTGAATTTAATGTGACGTACGACGTAAGTTCGTTGTTGTACAGGGCTACGCCACATTTGGAACGCGGTGACAATAATTTGACTCGACAAAGCTGGGTCGTAATGTCCCCAGACTGAAAATGTGTCATGGACTGTGTCACAAATGACTATCGAATGTTATTCCGAGGACGCAGGAGAAGAGTAATCTAGCTTACTGCCATATGGTGCACATACACCAGACAAGCAGAAAGGGTGCAGTACTAGGCACGCATAAGTGACCATATAACTCGGGACGCCACATGCACCCGCCTGAGTAGGTTTATTATTGTCTCTGATGCGAAGAAATGATTATCGGCCGGACTGACTCAGCATACAGGAATATCAAAACAACCTTCAGTGACATTAAAAACAAGGGTGATAACATTAAGAGTCCAACGGGAATTCCACTGTTAAAAATGCAGACAAGAGAGTGGATAGGTGGAAAGAATACACTAAAAGCCTCTACGAGGGGGAAGATTTGTCTGATGTGAAAGAAAAACAAACAGTAATCGATTTAGAAGAGATAAGGGACCCCACAATTTAAAAGAGCTTTGGAGGGCTTAATATCAAATAAGGCAGAAGGGATAGATAACACTCCATCAGAATTTCTAAAATCTTTGAGGGAGTGGGAACAAAACGACTATTCACGTTGGTGTGTAGAATCTATGAGTCTGGCGACATACCATCTGACTTTCGGAATAACATCATCCACACATTCCGAAGACAGCGAAAGCTGACAAATGCGAGAATTATCGCACTATTAGCTTAACAGCTCATTCATCCAAATTGCTGACAATAATAATATACAGAAGAATGGAAAACAAAATTGAGGATGCGCTAGATGACGATGAGTTTGGCTTTAGGAAAGGTAAAGGCACGAGAGAGGCAATTCTTACGTTGCAGTTAACAATGGAAGCAACACTAAAGAAAAATCAGGACACGTTCATACGCTTTGTCGACCTGGAAAAAGCGTTCGACAACGTAAAATAGTGCAAGATGTGCGAAATTCTGAGAAAAATATGGGTAAGGTATAGGGAGAGACGGGTCATATACAATACGTATAACCGCCAAGATGGAATAATTATAGTGGACGACCAAGAATGAAGTTCTCGTATTAAAAAGGGTATAAGACAAGGATGTAATCTTTCGCCCCTACTGTTCCATCTATACAATTGAGGAAGCAATCATGGAAATAAAAGAAAGGATTAGGAGTGGAATTAGAATTGAAGGTTGAAGTATATCAATGATACGATTCGCTGATGACATTGCTATCCTGAGTGAAAGTGAGGAAGAATTACATGGTCTGCTGAATGGAATGAACAGTCTAAGGAGTACAGAGTAGACGAAGGTAGTGAGAAGTAGTAGAATTGATAACAGCGAGAAAATTAATATCAGGGTCGATGGTCACGAAGTAGATGAAGTTAAGGAATTCTGCTACCTAGGCAGTAAAGTAACCCATGATAGACGGAGTTAGGACATGAAAAGTCAGAGTAACATAAAGCAAAAAGAGCATTCCTGACCAAGACAAGTCTGCTAGTGTCAAACATAGGCCTTAATTTGAAGAAGAAATTTCCAAGAATGTTGGTTTGGAGGATAGTTTTGTACAGTAGTGAAATGTGGGCTGTGGGGAAACTGGAACAGAAGAAAAGCGAAGCATTTGAGACGTGATACTACAGAGGAAAGTTGAAAATTAGATTGACTTTTTTAAGGGAAGGAATGGAGATGTTCTCTGTAGGATAGGTAAGTAAAGGAATACATGGTTAATACTGACAAGAAGGTACAAGGCATCTCTTAAGACATCAGGAACTAACTTCCATGATATAAGAGGATAAAAACTGCACGCGAAGACAGAGATTGGAATAAATCCAGAAAATAATTAATGATGTAAGTTGGAATTGCCACTCTCAGATGAAACGCTGGCACAGGAGGGGAAATGGTGGCGGGTAGCATCAAACCAGTCAGAATATTGATGACTCAAAAAAAAAAATTTCTAAATTGAACCCTTCTGTTCTCGCGTAACCGCAAACGTCGGACCGAAGATGCGATACGAAAGGCAGTGAAGGAACCGCGGCCAATGCCGCGCGGAATCGGACCGCTCCTCTCCACACGCACGCCCCCTGCAAAAGCTGCATACAAACGAAGCTCCTGCTAGCCTAGGCCCGAGTCTGCAACGTGAGTAGTGCTGTGCTGTCAATGTCAAGTGTTTCCTTGAACTTTGTGTATAATAAGAACTGTACTGTTGCTAGCGATATTTGCTATAGTCGAGTGAAGTACTGTTGAAATAGGTTGAAATGGCTCTAAGCACTATGGGACTTAACATCTGATGTCATGGGTCCCCTAGACTCTGAACTACTGAAACCTGACGAACCTAAGGACATCACACACAACCATGCCCGACGCAGGATTCGAACCTGCGACCGTAGCAGCTGCGCGGTTCCGGACTGAGGCGCCTAGAACCACTCGGTCACAGCGGCCGGCTTAAGAGGTGCAAAATATGTATTAGTGCCGGAGGAGGGCGTATCCAACACTGAGTGCCCAATACCGATCTTTCGGTTGTGAGTTATTCTGTTACCCTACTTTGTCATGTGGCCAAATTTGTACCGTTTTCCGTGTAAATACAACACTCCAACTCTAATGCGTACGTATTGTGTTTCATGGAGTCCATCAATAGCTGTATTTGTTCCTGTCCAACAATATCTCTGTTCGTTAGCTGCTGTCAAGCAGTGTAAATTTTCCGTCTGCACAGGCTCTGGTAGCAAATGTTTACTTATAACCACTGTGTAGGTGGAAGATGCTGCAGGTGGTGCAGGCGTGCCGGAGCGAGGCAGTTGGTTGACGGTCATCGAGGGATAGGTACAGAGAGATAGTGGTGGCGAGAGAGAGAGAGAGAGAGAGAGAGAGAGAGAGAGAACAATTAACCTCCTTACCAATATCTGCTGCATGCACCCCACGTCTATCGTTTTAAATGATACAAGTACGTATATGTTGTTGAGGTCTTCATTCCACAGACTGGTTTGATGCAACCCTCCATGCTACTCTGTCCTGCGCAAGCTTTTTCATATCCAACTACATACTTCAGGTCCAGCCGGTTAGCCGTGCGGTCTAACGCACTGATTTCCGGGTGGGAAGGCGTGCCGTTCACTGGCACGAATCCGCCCGACGGATTAGTGTCGAGGTCTGGTGTGCCGGCCAGTCTGTGGATGGTTTTTAAGGCGGTTTTCCAACAACCTCCGCGAATGCGGGCTGGTTCCCCTTATTCCGCCACTATCTCGGCGATTGCTGCGCAAACACTGCTCCACGTACGCAATTACTCTGCCACGCAAAGATTGTGGTTACACTGGTGTGAGACGGGGCGAACCGCACAAGTATTCCAGTCAACATTGCCAAAATAAATCTCTAAGTCTACAAATGTAGGTTTGCTTTTTCTTAATCTATCTTCTAAAGTAAGTCGTAGGGTCAGTATTGCGTCACGTGTTCCAACATTTCTACGGAATCGAAACTGATCCTCCCCGAGGTCGGCTTCTACCGATTTTTCCATTCGTCTGTAAAGAATTCAGTCTAATATTTTCAGCCTAGACTTATTTAACTGATAGATCGCGATAATTTTCACACCTGTCAACACCTGCTTTGTTTGGGACTGGAATTATTGTATTCTTCTTGAATCGTGAGACTATTTCACCTGTCTCATACATCTTGCTCACCAGATGGTAGAGTTTTGTCAGCGCTGGCTCTCCCAAGGCTATCAGTAGTTCTAATGGAATACTGTCTACACCCGGGGCCGTCTTTCATCTTAGGTCTTTCAGTGATCCGTCAAATTCTTCACGCAGTATCATGTATCCCACTTCATCTTCATCTACGTCCTCTTCCATTTTCATAATATCGCCCTCAAGCACATCGCCCTCGTATTCCCCTTCCACCTTTCTGCCTTCCCTTATTTGCTTAGGACTAGTTTTCCATCTCAGCTCTTGTTAGTCATACAAGTGGTTTGCCCGCATCTCGTGGTCGTGCGGTAGCGTTCTCGCTTCCCATGCCCGGGTTCCCGGGTTCGCTTCCCGGCGGGGTCAGGGATTCTCTCTGCCTCGTGATGGCTGGGTGTTGTGTGATGTCCTTAGGTTAGTTAGGTTTAAGTAGTTCTAAGTTCTAGGGGACTGATGACCTAAGATGTTAAGTCCCATAGTGCTCAGAGCCATTTGAGCCATACAAGTGGTTCTCTTTTCTCTCCAAAGGTCTCTTAATTTTCCTGTAGGCAGTATCTATCTTACCCCTACTGATATATGCCTCTACGTCCTTACATTTGTCCTCTAGCCATTCCTGCTTAGCTATTTTGCACTTCCCGTCGATCGCATTTTTGAGGCGTTTGTATTCTTTCTTGCCTACTTCATTTTTATATTTTCTCCTTTCGTCGATTAACTTCAATATCTCTTGTGTTACCCAAGAATTCCTACTAGCCCTCGTCTTTTTTACCTACTTGGTCCTTTGCTGCTGCATTTACTATTTCATCTCTCAAAGCTACCCATTCTTCCTTATTCTATTGTGTTTCTTTCCCCGTTCTTGTTAATCGTTGCCTAATGCTCTCTCTGAAAATCTGTACAACATCTGGTTCTTTCAGTTTCTCCAGATCCCATCTCCTCATATTTTCCCCTAAGTTTTAGACCGATTTAAGAAATTCGTATTTTAAAAATTAGTTTTTTCTTCAATAATTAATGTAGAGTAGCTTCACGAAAGAGTATTTTAATCTGTTAGGAAACTGCCCACACTTAAAAGACATTGCACAGGCGACTGACCGAGTGAGGTGGCGCAGTGGTTAGACACTGGACTCGCATTCGGGAGGACGACGTTTCAATCCCGCGTCCGGCCATCCTGATTTAGGTTTTCCATGATCTCCCTAAATCACTCCAGGCAAATGCCGGGATGGTTCCTTTGAAAGGGCACGGCCGACTTCCTTCCCCATCCTTCCCTAATCCGATGAGACCGATGACCTTGCTGTCTGGTCTCCTTCCCCAAACAACCCAACCCAACAGGCGACTGAATACTGCCGTAATATATGGTCGCGCACAGGTTGTGTCCAACCTTGTCTTACTGCCTGTAACGCAATACTTATTTGGACTTTCGTTCCGCGGGCTGTTACTTCTGCGCTGTGTCTTGGGGAGTCCTACTGGCACGCTTCGCTGTCGTCACAAGGGACGCAGATCGGGTAGCAGGTGCGAGTCTGGGGCAGGCTGTTAGGGGGGGGGGGGGGGCAGCCGCTACTCGCCAGCCGCTCTGGCGCCGCGCCGCGCCGCCCCGGCCTCCGCCATTCACATGCAAATCCCCATCCGGCCCGTAATCGGCCCAGCCACGCGCCGCCATAATCTAAAATAAACGCTGCAGCCGTGGAGAGGCGCGCGCGACGTCAAACCTAATTGTTCCTCCGTTAAACCGAGACGCTGTGACTGCGGACCAGCCCGCTCGTGCAATTCATCGGACGCTACTCAGTTAGTTGATCGAATCATGCCGCTCGCTGCTTCTGCGGATGCGCATCGTATGTTTACCATGGGTGTGTTCAACGCAGCAAGACGCTAACTTGTACGTTGCGGGTTGGTGAAAAATTAATCTACATATTGCTTTATTATACCGGGTGATCAAAAAGTCAGTATAAATTTGAAAACTGAATAAATCACGGAATAATGTAGATAGAGAGGTACAAATTGATCCACATGATTGGAATGACATGGGGTTTTATTAAAAACAAAAAAACAAAAAAAATACAAACGTTCAAAAAATGTCCGGCAGATGGCGCTTCATCTGATCAGAATAGCAATAATTAGCATAACAAAGTAAGACAAAGCAAAGATGATGTTCTTTACGGGAAATGCTCAATATGTCCACCATCATTCCTCAACAATAGCTGTAGTCGAGGAATAATGTTGTGAACGGCACTGTAAAGCATGTCCGGAGTTATGGTGAGGCATTGGCGTCGGATGTTGTCTTTCAGCATCCCTAGAGATGTCGGTCGATCACGATACACTCGCGACTTCAGGTAACCCCAAAGCCAATAATCGCACGGACTGTCTAGGGACCTGAGAGGCCAAGCATGACGAAAGTGGCGGCTGAGCCCACGATCATCAATAAACGAAGCGCCCAAGAGATCTTTCACGCGTCTAGCCATATGGGGTGGAGCGCCATCCTGCGTAAACATCGTACGTTCCAGCAGGTGTTTATCAGCCAGGCTGGGGATGACGCGATTCTGTAACATATCGGCGTACCTCTCACCCGTCACGGTAACAGTTACAAAACCGCAATCACCCATATAATCGAAGAAAAAAGACCCGATAACCGTAGATGTGGTAAATTCAACCCATACCGTGACTTTCTCGTCGTGCAATGGAGTTTCCACGACAGTTCTAGGATTTTCGGTAGCCCAAATTCTGCGGTTGTGCGCGTTGACAGACCCTCGGAGCTTGAAATGAGCTTCGTCGGTCCACAACACGTTACTCAACCAATCGTCATCTTCTGCCGTCTTTTCAAACGCCCACACCGCAAATGCCCTCCGGTTCACTAAATCGCCAAGTAACAGTTCATGATGCCGATGGATTTTGTACGGATAGCATCGGAGGGTGCGCCTAAGTGCCAACCAAACAGTAGTGTATGGAATGCCGGTGCGAAGTGTGACTGCAGGAGCGCTGACTTCCCCGTGCACAGACGAACCCGCTACAGTCTCCATTTCTTCCTGAACTGGCTCAGCAGCATTACGCCTTGTGCTGGTTCGGCCACTAGGGGGTCTAACGTCTAAACAACCCGTGGCTTCGAACTTCGAAATCATTCTCGCCACAGCTGCATTTGTCAACGTACCTTTACCCGTTCGAATTCCCTCCAATGGCGATAGGATCGTAACGCTGAACTAGCACATTCCGCATTCTAATAATACAGCTTCACTAAACGCTCCTTTTCAGGCAACGTCAACATATTGGTATTGCTGGTGCATCTGATTCTCTCTCTCATTGCAGCTCCTTTTTTACACGAATGTCATGTGCAGTCACTGACGTTTAGCTGTCCAGCGCCATCTGTCAGACATTATTTGAACTTTTGCATTTTTTTGGTTCTAATAAAACCCCATGTCATTCCAAGCATGTGTGTCAATTTTTACCTATCTACATTATTCCGTGATTTATTCAGTTTTCAAATTTATACTGACTTTTTGATCATCCGGTACATATTGCTTTATTGTACTACTATGTTCTGACGAAACAATTCAGCATGCTTACCTTTTTACCTGCTGAGGATTTGAATCCGGATAAATGCAGTGTTAATCGGAAATTCTTGGAAATATGTTATGTGCTTAATTTCTCTTACCGATCTACTATTGTTAAGAATCGGTTCCTGAAATGTCGGTCAACACCAGGTTTCCGGGGAGGATATGTACTTCACATTACATGCGCGTTTGTTTGTATACGGTGTTTGGAAATTCGACTTACAAACTTCTAGGACTTGTATAGAGCAGTGAGTACAGAATATTTCGAACAGGAACGCATCTCAGTGAACATACCGTTCTACGGAGGTTTCAATTTAGATATTTAATTCATCCACTTCTTCTTGAGAAATTGAATTAGCTGTGACGCAGTACAATTATCAGTTAACAATTCGAAAGGAAACACAGCGAAACATCCGTTTATCTCTTAGGCAAATTTGTCTGTATGAACGCATAATGATGTATAAACATTTATCTTATCTGTCAGGATCAACGATCGTTCCTTGTATCTGAGCTGGTCAAACAAATCATTTGATTGCCATTTCTGTAAAAATAAATTAGTTTAATAATAATATTGTTTATAATCAAGTGCCTTCCTGCCCGGACTTAAGGAATATTTAATAGTTACAAAGAAATGAATGGGTGCATATCTAATGGGGAAATGGTCATGTTACTCCCAAAAATTAGTTGAAGCGTTCGTGGTTCTACATATCAGCGCATTAGAGTGAAGCTATTGAATTCTACACAAACCACTAATTTGACAAACAATGTTTGGAGAACAAAGTCGGGTTGAAGTGTGCTAGGTTCAAAATGAAATACAAATCCGATGTCGCACAACACTTGAGGAAAGAGTGTGAACTTATGTCCGGTGAAATTCGTGAGAACTTTAAACTAAGAAAATTTTAAATGTTAAACTATATTTTTCTCATTTTGAACTTCCTAGAATTTTATCAGCATTTCACGTAAATATATTTTATGGCCGATTGATAAATTTACACATTCTGTGTGTTTAAATGTTCGATTAAGACACACTAAGAAGCCAAAAATGTCGTAGACAGAAACTAACCATTTACAGGGTGAATAAGAACTGGATGTAAAGTAAGTACAAGGTCTTTCAGTGAATTGAAAGTATGAGTAACTTAAGATTCACACTACAAAAACGACCAGTCTAAGTAAAGACCTCCATTGAAACACAGAATCTCAAGTAGGAAACACTGTAATTATAATTTTTATTGTAAAACTGAAGCTCAGTTTGGACCAGTTGCACACCATGAGCAAAAAAACATTACCTGTAAAATCTCGAACGAAATACGTACACAAATAGAACAGAAAAGTAGGGCCAGTAAAGGAGTAAAGACAAATATGGGAGTCATACATCATATCAGTAATTGGTTTGAGGAACATTGAGCTAAGGGAAGTAAAATGATGTTAATTTAGAAGGAGGATTAACATAGAAAAGTATTGAATTTCTTGAATTAAATGGTATTGACATAATTTATTGCGAACGAAATAACACATTTAATGCCCAGTTGAAGAGGGCTATAAAAAGGTGAACCTTTATGTTCACGGAGAAAAATGTAAGAGAATATATTATAATGAATATAAAAATATCATCATTGCGTGATCAAGCCAAGATACACACACCTCTCGTTAATATAAGTAATACCCCAATGGGTGATGTTAATGCAATCCTCAAGGTACCCTTTTAGAAACACTACAGGTGTGAGAGTAAGTACTACATATAAATGGAATCTTCATTAAAATTAAAAATATACTATGCAACACAATTAAAGTATCACTTTTTCGGAATCTCGTAACTGTTTCCCATTCTCATGCAGGACTCTGATATTTAACTCAAAAATGCTTGCTACCTTCCTCGGTGATGCTACAAAACAGGCGGCCTTAGACGTCACCCTGTGCTCGATGACCATCGAAAAGGAAGATGTAAATACATGCGAAAAATATGCCAGAGTTCAGAAGTTCATGTGGCGCGTAACATGAGTTAATAATATTACATTGGCATCAGATTTTGTCACAATTCTGTCCAAGGCCATCGTGGACCTACGACACGATGGGTAGGTTGCCAAAGTCTCTCATACCCACATTTCACTTCTTTTGACGCCTCTGCAACGGAGGTCAGAACCCCGACGCCCAACGTTGAAAACCACCAGTTTTTTATGGATGGCCGAGGAAAACATGTCATTCGAAGCGCTGCTCAGAAGGTCTCACAGCGTAGCAATCCCTTGACAGCCCTGCGATGCCAGACGCCTGACTGGAGGTGCCTAGGTCTGCTTCTCATGGTTGTGCTTGTAAACGCTCATTTTTAAAATTCTCAATAAGGGTGTGCATGCCACCGAGGTGCTGGCGAACTGGGGACTTTTAAAGGGACCCTCTGGCGCTTCGGTTAACCAATGTGCCAATGTCACACCCCCTCCACTCACCTCTACCCCCCCCCCCCTCCCCCGTTATCACGCCACAGCAGGGCGCGAAACACGTTACCTAAAAATGGACAAGTACTTTTTGCTTCTTCGGTTCACGTTCAAATTCATCGAATGGCTTTGAACGCTCCTAGAGCTTCCAGAGCAAAAAGTACGGTTGCACTGCACTCGAATGTGATATCATGAGAATGGGGATGCAGCCCAGCAATTCTTTTAGAGAAGGTCTGAAACATCCGGAAGTGTCAGCAGTGTCAAAGGCTGTCAAGAAAGTCGTCCTGTTATTCATCGAACCGCGTACTGCAGAGTTCGGTCTTGAAATATGTGGGAACCAATGCTCCAAGGAAAGGGTTAGTTTCATTGACACCCTACACTCTTTGCGCCCCTCCCCCCCCCCCCCACCCCTTACCGGGAGCTTTACCTGTCGATGCTGAGTGGCTCTATGCTTGACATGTTTCCATCAGCCACCCACAAAAAAACCGCGTGATTTCAACGCTTAGGGTCGCGGTTCTGACCGTCGCAGAGGTTTCAAAGAATGTGTGACATAGAGGTAAGAGTGGGTGGGACGATCCTCTCATCGTGTGTCACGTCCACGGCGGTACTGGGTATAACTGTTGTAAAATTTGGCGCCATTGTGACATCATTTCACGCCACATGATTCTCCAATTTCTAGCTTTTTCTTCTCATGTGTCAACACCTCGCTGTTTGAAGCGTCACCGAACCCGAGGGTGACGTCGCAGAGCGCTACGCTTTTACACGTTACAGTGGAAGGTTGTGCCTAACCTTGAGCCAAATTTCAAGCTTCTGCGTGTAAGTGGGGAACAATTACGGCGTTTCGAAAAGTGAACCTCCAAATGTCTCGTGTATGGATTCCCAACAAAGGGGAAATTTATGTCTCTCGGTCCATCAAATCTTAGTACAAATTTTTCCGGTAACAGAGACTACTGGCGTCATTAAAAATAACCACTTCAAATTGAAGAATTTAATTGATGAAAGGAGAAAATACAAAAACGCAGTAAATGAAGCAGGCAAAAAGGAATACAAACGTCTCAAAAATGAGATCGACAGGAAGTGCAAAATGGCTAAGCAGGGATGGCTAGAGGACAAATGTAAGGATGTAGAGGCCTATCTCACTAGGGGTATGATAGATACTGCCTACAGGAAAATTAAAGAGACCTTTGGAGATAAGAGAACGACTTGTATGAATATCAAGAGCTCAGATGGAAACCCAGTTCTAAGCAAAGAAGGGAAAGCAGAAAGGTGGAAGGAGTATATAGAGGGTCTATACAAGGGCGATGTACTTTAGGACAATATTATGGAAATGGAAGAGGATGTAGATGAAGATGAAATGGGAGATATGATACTGCGTGAAGAGTTTGACAGAGCACTGAAAGACCTGAGTCGAAACAAGGCCCACGGAGTAGACAACATTCCATTGGAACTACTGACGGCCTTGGGAGAGCCAGTCCTGACAAAACTCTACCATCTGGTGAGCAAGATGTATGAAACAGGCGAAATACCCTCAGACTTCAAGAAGAATATAATAATTCCAATCCCAAAGAAAGCAGGTGTTAACAGATGTGAAAATTACCGAACTATCAGCTTAATAAGTCACAGCTGCAAAATACTAACACGAATTCTTTACAGACGAATGGAAAAACTAGTAGAAGCGACCTCGGGGAAGATCAGTTTGGATTCCGTAGAAACACTGGAACACGTGAGGCAATACTGACCTTACGACTTATCTTAGAAGAAAGATTAAGGAAAGGCAAACCTACGTTTCTAGCATTTGTAGACTTAGAGAAAGCTTTTGACAATGTTGACTGGAATACTCTCTTTCAAATTCTAAAGGTGGCAGGGGTAAAATACAGGGAGCGAAAGGCTATTTACAATTTGTACAGAAACCAGATGGCAGTTATAAGAGTCGAGGGACATGAAAGGGAAGCAGTGGTTGGGAAGGGAGTAAGACAGGGTTGTAGCCTCTCCCCGATGTTGTTCAATCTGTATATTGAGCAAGCAGTAAAGGAAACAAAAGAAAAATTCGGAGTAGGTATTAAAATTCATGGAGAAGAAATAAAAACTTTGAGGTTCGCCGATGACATTGTAATTCTGTCTGAGACAGCAAAGGACTTGGAAGAGCAGTTGAATGGAATGGACAGTGTCTTGAAAGGAGGATATAAGATGAACATCAACAAAAGCAAAACAAGGATAATGGAATGTAGTGTAATTAAGTCGGGTGATGCTGAGGGAATTAGATTAGGAAATGAGGCACTAAAAGTAGTAAAGGAGTTTTGCTATTTGGGGAGCAAAATAACTGATGATGGTCGAAGTAGAGAGGATATGAAATGTAGGCTGGCAATGGCAAGGAAAGCGTTTCTGAAGAAGAGAAATTTGTTAACATCCAGTATTGATTTAAGTGTCAGGAAGTCATTTCTGAAAGTATTCGTATGGAGTGTAGCCATATATGGAAGTGAAACATGGACGATAAATAGTTTGGACAAGAAGAGAATAGAAGCTTTCGAAATGTGGTGCTACAGAAGAATGCTGAAGATCAGATGGGTAGATCACGTAACTAATGAGGAAGTATTGAATAGGATTGGGGAGAAGAGGAGGTTGTGGCACAACTTGACAAGAAGAAGGGATCGTTGGGTAGGACATGTTCTGAGGCATCAATGGATCACAAATTTAGTATTGGAGGGCAGCGTGAAGGGTAAAAATCGTAGAGGGAGGCCAGGAGATGAATACACTAAACAGATTCAGAAGGATGTAGGCTGCAGTACGTATTGGGAGAAGAAGAAGAAGCTTGCACAGGATAGAGTAGCATGGACAGCTGCATCAAACCAGTCTCAGGACTGAAGACCACAACAACAAACAACAACAACAACAAATAGAAGAAAATCAGTTTAGCTGAAATTCTTAAAATCCAATGCTTGACAACAAAAGTGAAGATTCCAGAAGATTATCAGACGTTGGTGTAACTTCTGACATTTACACACGCTCAGCGGGTGAGTAGACTAAATGAATAACATTGTAGCTCTCTGTGAAAGGTAGAACGGTCACCAGAGTGCGTTGGCGTTGCTTATGTTTAATGCTGTTCCCAGCACTAATAGGGTATGCATGGTATTGGACAGCGTCGGATGTTGATTGATAACCGTGAAGGACATGGAGATGCTGCGTACTTGTGTGAGACAGCGTCTACCAGAGTCTCAAAGGTGCTTCACTGTGGGTCTCCATTTCGCTGGTTGTTGCGCGACAGCTACGGTTGCAGGTTCGAATCCGGCCTCGGGCATTGATGTGTGTGATGTCCTTAGGTTAGTTAGGTTTAAGTAGTTCTAGGGGACTGATGACCACCGATGTTAAGTCCCATATTGCTCAAAGCCTTTCGCTGGTTGTTCAGATGATGCAATATCCAGATTTGTCAGACATTCGGATGAGACAGCAGTCAGATGTTGGACAGAATGGCAAAATGAGGGCAGGAATATTCGTTGTCGAGGATCCGACTGCACCGTAAGTGAGGATTGCCGTATTGTGCACCAGGCACACTTGAACACCTTCATATCTTCCCTGCTATCAGAGAATAAGTAACGGACTCAATGGGCGATTCTAGAAGGGGTGAGGGAGGCTAGTGGGAGTTTGAGGTTTGGGGGAATGGAATATCGCTTAACAAAAGGACATTAAATTTGTTATTTGTTTCGCAGTCAATTCTGTCAATACCATTTATTCCAAGAAATTCAAACACTTCTTCTACATTAACATCATTTTACTCCCTTTACCTCGCTTAACGGTGATTGCTTTATGTTTCTCAAATCAGTTACTGATATGATGTATGACACAAGCATTTGTTTTTATTCGTACACTGGCCCTACTTTCTTGTTCCATTTGTGTACATATTTTGTTCGAGGTAATGTTGTTTTGCTCATGGTGTAGCAATTAGTCCAAATTGAACATAAGTTTTACCACAAAGGTTTTAATTACAGTGTCTCCTGCTTGGGATTCCATGTTACAATGGAGTTCTTTACTTGGATTAATCGTTTTTGTGGTGATGGACCTAAAGTTAGTCATATTTTCTGTCCTCTGAAAGACCTTGATCTTACTTTATATGTCATGTTTATTCGCTTTGTAGCTGGTTAATTTCTATGCATGACAAACTGGTAAAATTTGGTGTTGGGTTCGGTTGGTTTGTGGGGGTCGATGGGACCAGACTACAAAGGTCATCGTTCCCTAAAATTTGGTGTTGCTTAAAGTGTTTTTGGTAACTGTTTTGTAGTTCAGGGCAAAAAATGTGTATTAATAAATAATGAGACGCCCATTTTAAGTCAAATGATACTTACTGGTTTGGACAGTAAGCTATTTGCAGCACTTACTCTTTTGTTAAAATATGTTTGAAATACATTACAATCTATATTGCTACATAATTATATTAAAAAAGATTGAATCCATTGGAGTAATATATTCGCTGATTTCTGAAGTCATTTTATCCAGTGTAATATGATACTCCATTGGTGGGAGGGGGCTATAGCCCCCATAACGCCCACCCCCCCCCCTCTTCACACCGCCCTTGATGGATTCCCTGAAACGTCCGTCGCATCCTGTACCATATGTCTTGGACTAGCAGCAGCAATTAAAGGGGAATTACCGTACCAGGTGTAAGCTGAAATTATCACAACAGAAACGGATACGTTAAGACAGGTGCCGTGTACGGGAGCATGGAATTCTGGTGAATATAATTGCCTCTTGTTCAGCACTGAATCTCAGTTCTACACTTGGGACACGTTCCATTCTTTCAATGTGTTGGAAAGACACCGTGGTATTACACCTGGTGCGACGGTGCAGGAAGCCATCTGCCTCCAAGCACGGTTAGTAGTGACTGAGGAACTCTGGCGGCACGAAGGTACGTCATGGTCGGCCTGCGAACTCACGTTTTATCTCTCATGCGACAGTGTTGTGGTGCCATTTTTCAACAGGACAATGCTCGTCCACATATGGCACGTGTCTCTTTGAAATATCTGAACGCTTGGGCACTCTTGTAACCAGTGAAATCCCCAGATCACCACCCGATAGAACCTGTGTGGGACCAGGTCACACGTCAACTCCATCCCAGTGGCAGCGTCCAGGATAACAAGGACCAAATACTACAGTTGTGGGCCAGTTTGGTTCAGAACAGGATTCAACGGTTTAATGACATCCTTCTTGACCGAACCATTGCGCGCGTCCAGGTCAGGGCAGTGCCGGATACATATGGGGGGTGACCTCCCCCCACCCCCACCCCACCTTGAGGGGCCAACCTGCATTGCCACCTGCGCCACCCCGTCAGTCAGTCCGCACACTATTCATTCGTTTCTTTCGTCAGTCCACTCGACTGAATCGAGTTATCAAGTAGTTGTACTTTCCTATGTAGCACGCGCGTCCTCGTCATCGTATTTTATACCTTTCTGTCTGGCACATAGATAGCTAACACATACCTATGAGAAATGTTGCGGCCATTCTAGTGATCTCGATACGCTATTCTGTCGCGAATATTCTACTTTTTCCTTGTACAGAGACCCTTCGATACATAGCGTTATAAATACGGACTATCCACCGAATACGAAGCTAGTGTAGATTCAGAAGCAGAAATATTAAGACTGAAGAATGAATATGTAAAAATTAAGACGTTTATTGTCCAATTTCCGATGTAATTAACCAATTTGCCAAGAAGAACAGGCGACTAGAATTCATCATTTAAGGAAGAGAACCACAACTGCAACTTTTTTATATCATAAGATGGCATTGTCTTGTATTTGTGTACAATCACTTTAAACAAAACTTTCTTAAACTTTGCATTGACTTGATTATTCTTTATTACGGTAAAAGTAAAGGTAGCTCAAGATATCTTTAGCACCCCCTCCTTGAGGATTTTTTTCTGTATCCGCCACTGGGCCAGAGTGGATGCTTCCTAATACTAATATCTGGGCCCACAGAACCAAGTGATTTAGCACTACAGCAATTTTGTATATCCTCTCAACCCGTGAAGATTTATTTCGTTTCCACCTCCCTTTCTGGATACGACACTGTTTTGTTAGGCAGTGAAGTAGAACACCTACCGTTGATCGAAGAGTACAACTACTTTTAGTTACAGAACGAGAATTATCTTCTAGAAGATCGGTTGACAATGGATTCGTGCCTTGCGGGCACTTCAGCTGACACTTTCATTAAAAATTTTCAACGATTTTTTTTCTTTTTTTAGTAGTTTCACTCGAAAAGCCGAGAAACTAGATTACTATCATGCGTATGTGAACGACATTTTAATACCAGTTGACGGCACAACATTGAAGTTATGCAATCACAATTCAACCGCTTAGATTACAGGATGAAATTCACATTGAAAGTGGTGAAATCCGAAATGCTTAAATTTTTTAATGTAATAATTTCAAACGGGAGGTCTGAACAATAATTCGATGTATTATGTAAACACACACACAAACACAAAAAATTGAACACGATCTAAATATTTTTCGGAACGTAACTATCGCTGCTTTGAGAGTACAAAAGTGAGAACAAGTTACAGGAACAATAAGGGTGTACAACGCCAGTTGAGCCTTACGCCAATCGAATCGAAACCTTTCTCGCAATCAGTGAAAAATACAATTAACTGTGGAGATATCTTTAAGTTTTATATTGCTGAAGCGGAGGGAAGTTCTCCACCCGGTTTAAAGAGAACACGATGTTAAGGGACCGTAGCCCCTCCATCACGGCTGCACCCTTACAAGGCTCAAAGAACAAAGTAGTTAGTATTAATGAACTGTAACAGGTTTTGCTTAAGGTACAAAAAGGTAAAGTAATGGACGTAAAGAAGGAGACAAAAATTTATACTCATGGAAGGGACCAATCTGATGGTTCTAAATGAACCAAACGACCTGCAAAATGCGACATTTATTGACTATTTTGCGCCTGTAAGAGTACAGTTTATTGTATTTCAATAGTAGTTCCGTGTCCCATGGCCACATTAAACGTTGTGTGGCTATAACATGTACGTTTACTGCGATGGATTGTGAAACATGCGCGATTTTAAAAACTCTGACGTGCATCCATACTAACGGTGCTAGTGATTTTAATGTAAAGACAACTAGGACGGCCGCATTATAAGCGCAATGACGATGGTCAACATTTAAACGCACACAGCCTACAGACTGGTATGACAAAACATATCATCATTGAATTTTTTGTGAAGTATGTTGTATTAATCGTAGCACATCTTAAGATCTGACTTCTTTTTATCTTTAACTTACGACGAATTGCAAATACAATGAATCTAACTTGTTTCCGCTTTGCAGTGTACTTGATAAATCTCTAAGACTGAAATTGTACGATATTACAGTACACCTAATAAAGAAAAATCTGATAGTAGCAGCCGACAATAAGTTTTCTACAATGTTTTATATGCACATGGGCGAAAAAATCGCAACAACAAAAAATAATGAAGATCTGTGTAACGTATGTAAGTGGTTAAAATTGCAACATGACAAGTTAACGTAAGCGCGATGCAAGCTATTGAAAATGTGAAATGCTGGTACAGTACCCGGTGTAAATGACAGAAGGTTGAATGCAAGGGTGCAAGCGTGCATGTGTTGCTGCAGTTGGTTGGTCAATACGGGGACGGCAAACGCTGGTTGTCGACAATGAGCATGCGCTTGATTGGAGACAGATCTGATTATCGAGGAGGCCAAGGTAACATGTCGATACTCCGAAGAGCAGTTTGGGTTAAAACAGCGTATGAGGGAGAGCGTTCGAGCATTATCCTGTTGGAAAAATCAACCTGAAATGTGAGACATTAACTTTTCGCGGCGAATTGAATGTTCAAATAATTTACGGGTTTGCTGCTGGGTGACGTCGTCGACCACCGCCGATATTTCGGCAGGAGCACACCCTGCCATTCTCAAGGCACAACTGCAAGGCGGAAGCAACGTGCAAGGGAATTTAATACCTCGGTTCACAGAGGAGAAACAAGGAAGATACCACACAAAGAACAACTAACCCCAGAGTCAACACAAAACCAAAGATAACCAACGTCAGAAATATCGATAGTGACTATTAATCGACAGGTGAGGTAGCATTAATTCTGTCCCTCTGTTTTTTGATGAGAGACATCCGGATTCCAAGCAGCATTTAGACAAAATCCACCATCTCTGTTTATAAGGTTGCTTGATAGTTTGATTTCAACAGCTTCCTTGATGACACTATCCCAAAAGCTGGACGTGCAAAGCCAGAATCTACGTGTTGTTGTATTCCATAGGATGACCGGTGTCGTGGCAATGTTCTGCAATAGTGGATTTGCTCGGCTGTTGTAAGCGTGTGTGACGCTGATGTTCAATACAGCGGTCTTCCACAGTCCTCATTGTCTACCAATATGTGACATGCCACAACTGCAAGGAATAGGATAGACACCAGCCTTACGCCAACGCCTATTGTTTCTAATATTGGTGCTCCGACATATCGTGTAGCTGAACATCTTGCTAGTTTGTTGAGCCCACTAGTAGGTAGGTGTGAACACCACACTAAGACCTCTGCAGATTTCTTACGTTGATTGCAGGGATTGCGTCTGAATGACTCTGATAATTTAGTCAGTTTTGATGTGGTTTCTCTTTTCACTCGCGTTCCTCTCTCTGATTCGTTGCAGCTTCTTGAGGTTACGTTTGGTGTCAAGTTAACAAATTTGTTTCTACTTGTAGTGGATCAAGCACACCAATGTGTGAATGTAATCAAGAAGAGCAGACAACTGAACATCTAATCCAACGTTCTTCATTCACACCCTGGAATTCCCGACGACTTGTTCACCCTCACAACCAGCTTAATTAATTGGTTGAAAAACACGGACTTTAAGGTTCAATCTTGTCTTACACAATATGTATATTGTATAAAATCGCTTATCAACTGTATATTGTATAAAATCACCATACCATGAAATAAATAAATAAAGTATATGGATTTAGAGCAACCGAAGTGAACCGAAGTACCAGTAGCAGAAATGAGATAATCTTCCTCAGGAGCACGAACTAGACGAAGTTCAGGAATTGTGCTACATTGGAAACAAAATATATCTCTTGAAGATAGGAGTAACTGTGAATATTGTAATGAAGCTTCTCAGCAAGACAGCCAGGTAATAAAATTCAACTGAGGCTATGAGCTCTGGAGTAGGATGTTTTCATTTCTGTGTCAACGTAAGTTTAGCGCATCGTCTGCTGGAGGATTTCGGCCACCCCTGTAGTTCATTTTATGAAACGTTTCGCATCATGAAACTACTTTTTATACTTTGTTCCTCATTGTAGCGACTATCGAACACCGAAAATAAGTATTGTTTCATTACCTCCACACGTAAATAAAAACCGACTTCTAACTGATAACAATGTAAACGATGAAGCAGTCAAATTAGCAAAATCTCTTTCTGTATCCATTCTCTCTCTCTCTTACTGTTTCTGTGTGTGTGTGTGTGTGTGTGTGTGTGTGTGTGTGTGTGTGTGTGTGTGTGTGTGTGTGTGTGCGTGTGTGTGTGTGTGTGTGTGTGTGTGTTCCTTAAAACTGATATAAATATGATACCAACTGAAGAAGGATACCTACAGTAAATACGAAAATAGCTATATCACCGAACTAGCATATAGTGAGTGAAACTTTCTCTAGAGTCCCAAGATACCAATGCGACAGGTCTTAATTAGACGATTTTGACGTCTAAGACATGGAACTATTGAGAGCAGCGGATGTGGATTAAGGTTAATACAGAGGAAAGTCTGTTGGGATTCAATCCGCGCAGCTGGGCCTAAGTCGACATTGGTTTTCTCAAAGCCGGTCTCCAAAAGTCGGAAGGCGAAAGCCGGTCTCGATAAGTCGGAAGGCATTCTCCACAGTGTGCCAAAAAAGTCGGAGCAATTTCCTAATAGCGTGAGTTACGTAAGACATGCTTTCTGCGTCAGGAAAACTTCCCACACTGAACGAGAAACTTCTCGTTAGGTTCCGCGTGTGATCCATCTGAGGCCAATACTGTCTGAACCGTAACTGCGAACACAAAATAAAAGACAATGCTGTGTTAGTATTACTCGGATGTTTTAGATGTGTTTAGGACCGCAGGGGACAATTGAATTGTAGAATATCTGAAGTCAGAAGTAAGATGCGTAGAATTCTATGATTGGAAGTGAAATTAATGAAGAACGTCAGTTATAGATCTGTTAATAACATTTAAGTCTTGTTACTGCAGTCGTCGCTTTTTCACACATAATGATAGTTAAAGCTCCTGGAAGGTTACTGCTTACCCCTGCCAAATACTCGTATTTGCAGAAAAGAATCTTGAGCCAGTAGTCCTGGACACGTACACCTCAATCCTCAACAGGTTTCAGTTTTAGCAACCATCATCATGGAGGATTATAAAATATAGAACAGGAAAAAAAACCATTCGTAGTGTATATAGACAAGCTCTTAAAATAAGGAAACGCGTATGTGGCGAACAACTATCTGGAAAGTA
Organism: Schistocerca serialis cubense; assembly: GCF_023864345.2. Lineage (NCBI taxonomy): Eukaryota > Metazoa > Arthropoda > Insecta > Orthoptera > Acrididae > Schistocerca > Schistocerca serialis. The sequence continues at coordinate 669,953,490 of NC_064641.1, read as the reverse complement.
TTTATAGAGCTGTGCATCGGTGGATCAAAAATACATAAAATTCAAACAGGATTCAGCTGCGTGTCCAGTACAAGTTTGCTCCACAACAACATGCATAAGCTAAATAACCTTCAAGACACTATGTACTGTAGAAATACAATAGTATTACTAGATGACTCTTAGCTGATAGAAACTAGTAAGTTTAGATTTGCAGACGTACGTACGAGTATTACATACCAACTGTAAAAGAAAATACTGTCAGAGATTATAGGAACATATCTATGTTTCTGTCAAGGTTATTGAGACCTGGTACCAAGGAAGGCGGGATTGGGTAACGATTGTGGACGGGATCGTAATCAATTGCTGTTGCTTAGTTTATTTTTCAACCACGTACACTTTGTTTGGAAACAACAACAAATAAAAGGTGACAATAAATTAAGAAGTGTTCCAAGGTTGAAGTCCATAATCACAAATAATTCAAAACTATTTCTCGGCAGAAGGCCCCAATAGTAATAATTTAAACTGTTTCACGGCTGAAGGCCTGAATAGCAAGAACCAGTTAAACATCTTCAAACTTGAAACCACAGTTATTAATTTTTTTTAAACGATCATCAAAACTGACGAAACCATGGAGAGAGGGGGGGGGGGGGGGAGGAAGGTGGAGCCCAGACGTTGCTCCAAGGATCGACCTGGGAAACCCCTCAAAACTTCGCAAGCGATAAGCGATGAGACAGGCAGCCAAGAGTTGCATTCACTTCACGAGATGGTAACTCAGACTAGTGGCAGTTTAAACGCATGACCAATAATCATTTGCCCAATCTACCAAACGTCCAATGACACATGCAACGATGAAATAACACACCCAAGCCAGAACTACGGTCAGCACTACGTCTTCAGACTCCGGTGTTTAGTATGGCAGAAAGGGAACCACTACTACCAAAGTAGGGAAAAACAAACTCACCATCCGATCAAGGAAGCTGTCGAACTACACGCCTTACAGGACAGCAGCGGCAAGGCGAGGAAGAGTACACTGCCGTAACATACACTAAGCTCCGGGGCAGGTAAATGGGGCGTAAGCGGCCACTAGGCAGGAGAAATACCACTGGTTGAACTTCACAAATAATAACATATAGAATGCAACAATTTATTATAAGACGTGTAGGAAGGATTAGGTTCACCTTCCCCAAACGCTCCATTCGCTGCTCTTTGTCTCGCCGACAGTGCGAGCAGCAACACGCAAGCAGATGGCGAGATCTCACAAGGGTGGAGGTTTCACTACTTGAATTAAGGTCCACTCAAACTTCCTGGATCCGGCTGACAACGAGGTTGTACCCCTCGGAACTACAGCCCTTCCATCCGGCAGTGTACGCAGGCCGCCAGTGGTCCCGGCGTGTTCCCGCTCTGTGCAGACTTTGCTGCTCGTCTGTTCCCAACTGAACTGCCGACTCACACCTCACGGAAACACCACAACGTCGTCCCAAAGATAATACCAGCGTTACTAGATATCGATAAGCGCCGCTGCTGCCACTAGCGGACAGACAACGCTTGCAAACGGAGTAGCGCCAATGAACACAATAAGAAGGCGACAAACGCAGCTATACCAGCTAAATGATGCCAACCTAGCAACGGCACCAACTCGGGCCGCAGCACGTCTCAGCTGTCAATAATCGTCAATACTGTCAACAACTGGCGTCCGTAACATCGATGTATTTTGGAAGTCTGTAGTGAGAGTTCGTCTAGTCACAATAATTTAGCAATTCGACGATTAAGGCTTCCATTTCCATATACTTACCGATTTTTGCTTTTTCATGACATAATCCGTTTCCTACGTTTCAGTCCGGAACCAGGCGACTGATACGGTCGCAGGTTCGAATACTGCCTTGGACATGGATGTGTGTAATGTCCTTAGGTTAGTTAGGTTTAAGTAGTTCTAAGTTCTAGGGGACTGATGACCTCAGATGTTACGTCCTATAGTGCTTAGAGCCATTTGAACCACTCTCACGTTTGTAGCTTATGTACACAACAAGCATTGTCACTAATGGCATCTGTTTCCTGTCTGTAGTAAAGCCACGTACGTACACACTAACAATGTAAAGAGCCGACTGCTTTTATATTGGTACTACTCTGTACCACCTGATGATTGATATCTTGTTACATACTGTATTACTGACAAATACGATACCATTTATCAGTATACTGGATCTCATACTATTGCATATATTAACAATGTCAATTTTCCCACAAATGAGCATGCCTTTATACTGCTTTCTACCACTGGACCTCAGAACGTACTGGCTGAGAAGCCTTGATCGATGTAGAAAACTTCCCTGACATTTCGTCTGCGACTCTGGGTTAGAGAAACCCTCGAATTAATGAGCCATATAGGGGGCATAACCATTCCTCACGTGATACAGATTGTATGATTGTCTCTGGCTTCTCTATCTTCGATTAAAAGTGATCCACCGTCATTCTGTTGGCACAATTTTGACATCAATATTGCATATACCTCGACCCCTGCTTTTTCTGTTGAAGTTATTATCTTGGTTATTAATCTCTATGACCTCTCAGTACACGAGTGCATGAGAATGCGTTATATATGCTAAAATAGTAGTCTGAATTTATTTAGTGGCTTCTCTCTAGGAAAGCATGTTCGGTTAACGTCGATATTTTAGTTTGTCCCGGGTTGTAGCTCCTTTTGGGTATTGTTAAATGAGTCCTAACACCACTTTTTGTGGTTCCAATATATACTTTCCCACAATTACATGGAACATTCTATACCCCAAGGTGTCACTAGCGGATTTTGTACATCTACTGCCATTCTTAAGCATTCTTTTATTATTTTGGTAGGTATGAAGATGTTTCAGCGTCACACTTAGTAAACACTTTCCCGATGGGATCCGCAATATTGTTAATCAACGGAAGACACATTCCTCGAACACAGATGAGGAAAATGCACTATCGTATCAAAATTATTCGGACAATTATATGCACAAGGGCGTGCACACACTTTATTCAACATGTAAACGAATATTTATTCGGATTTAAATTGTGGCATATTTGATACGCCTGCCGTCATTGGCGACGGTGACGCAGACGAATGGCAAAATTCTGCTTGACTCGCTGAAGTGTGGGAAAACCGTTCCTGTCGATGACCTCCTGAATGGCTGCTTTCAGATTAGCGATGGTTTTGGGGTTATTGCTATACAGCTTTTCTCTAATATAGCCCCACAAAATGGAATGGCATATGATTAGATCCGTAGAATATGGCTGCCAATCGTGACCCATGCCAGTGGCCTCTGGGTACCCCAGAGCCGGAATGGGGTTCCCAACGTGTTCCTCCAGGATATTAAACATTCTCCTGCTTCGGTGGGATCAAGCTCCGTCTTTCATGAACCACACATCCTGTAGAAATCAGAGTCACTTATGGGGATGAAATCATATTCCAAAACCTTCACGTACCATTCGGCAGTCACCGTGCCATCAAGTAATATCGCACCGATTATACCGAGACTGGACATTGCACGTCACACAGTCACTCGTTGGTGGTGAAGAGACACCTCGATCTCGAAATGCGGCTACTCATTCCCCCAAAGGCGCCAATTTTGCTTATTGACGAACCCATCCAAATGAATGTGGGCTTCGTCGCTAAACCTAACGATAGAGCATGTACTAATTCGCATCATGCCCTGCGGCCAACCGTGCAGTCTTAACGTCATAATGAATACCGCTCAGAACTTTGTCACCCTGTAAGTGGACCTGACCACCGGCTATCACGAGAGTACGATCCATCAGTATAAAAGTATTCTGTTGTTGGTAGAGAGGCTGTGAGAATCGAATGGGTCTGTTAGGAGAGCTCAGTGGCTTTATTGGGTGTCAGTTGACTTGAGTAACAAATGCATGAAGGACATTTCGACGCTTCTAAGGCTATCGAAGCAGACTCTTGGTGATGTGACTTTGAACTGGAAACGTGAAGGAAGAACTAGGACAAAACACCCCCGGCCACTGAGGAGAATCACTGTAACAAACAGTATGAAATTGGCGGAAGGACTCACTCGTGAGTAGCAAAGTGCAGTATGACTCTGCCTAGGGAAATGAAAAGAACGGGGTACAGTGCCTCAGTAGCTCCTCATAACGCACCCATATCTGAAATCTGTGCTAAGCGACGCGAGAGGTGGTGTTAAGACCGAGACCACCGGGCAGTGGATGACCATAAAAGAGTGATACCCTGTGGAAGGGTTTTGGTTTGCCGACTGTCTGGATAACGTTGTCTGCAGACGTGCGTAGTGCCAAAAGTGGAGAGTGGAAGAAGTGATGTTAAAGTAAAGGTGTGTTTATTGTGGTTAAGGTATGGTCCCCTTATTGCTCTTAAGGAAAAGTTAACTGCCGAAGGATACGAATACATTTTACAACATTATGTACTGCATACACTATAGCAACAGTTGGGAGACAAGGGTTATACGAACGTGAGAATGCACCCTGCCAGAAAACAGCCTCTGTGACGGAATCGTTTATGGATAATAACACACCAGAAATGGATTGGCCTGCCCAGACTCCCCACCTGAACGTAATGGAACCCCTTTTGGATGTGTTGGATGCTTGATTTCTCTCTAGACTCCATCGTCCAACGTGCTATTTCGTCTATGTTAGATAGCCATTCCTCCACAGCCGATCAGACTCGTCATTGATGGTGCCCCAACAGGGTTCAAGTCATCATAAAAGCGAAACGTGGACAAACTTGATATACGTCCACAATCAAGGGTCCAGATACTTTTGTTCAGATACTGTATATGTTATGGGCATGGGAACATATACCATTTGTTTCCGTTAGTGCTGTGATCTCTTAAACACAAGAGATGAAATTACAGTGGGTTCTTAGAGACTACCTGTCCTGTAGCTATGTGTAGATGTGTGGTGTGAATCTGAAATTTGTGACACACCGTTCTTCTGGTCCCAAATGGCCGTCCGCGTAGTGCTAAGATTTGGCTATGGGACGCAGTCGACAGTACTTGTGCCGCAGTTAGCGTTGCTCTGAGGTGAGCTGGAGCTGTGCGAGTCGGAGAAAATCAATCACCAGCTCCGCTTTGAACAAGCACCCGTTGCCGCGGTGATGCGACCGGGATGTCTGCGGCGTGCGCGTGGTCGAGAGAGGTGAGAACCCGAGCCTAATGGGGGAAGTGGAGTGGACATGGAGGAATGGACGGCGGGCTGCGAGCCGCTGTGCTAGCGGCAGACGAGTCCCAAAACGGTGCCAGGCCTGATACTGGGAGCTGGCCACAGAGCATAGAAGGATGTAGAGCGGCCTTCCCCACTGCGGAGGCCCGGCCGGCATGTGATCGCCTGCCCCGCACCTACCTGGCCAGCTGGGCACAGCCCGCGCTCCTGTTTCCTTCCTAATTTTTTGCTTACTGCCTTATCTCACCTGATTTTCTGACCTCTAGTTGTTAGTTATTAACGTATTCATGGAGATGGACAATTAAACTAAATAATATAGGCGGCTAGATAGAAAAATTTAAAAGCAAATCAAAATGCATGGCATTACTTTCACTGAAAAAATTACTTTTTTTAACACATACTATAATTGCTTGCTAATTTTATTACTTTCACACGGCAATAAGCATCCAAAATTATCTGTAGATTATTGTTATGTTCAATATATTCACAAAAGAGATAACGGAAAAAGCAAATAGGTTGTGCACAATTCTTTTTCATTGTCTCTCTGCACCATTCTCTTCCTAGAAATCATAACGGAAAAGCTGTTTTTTAATCCTAGCATAATTCAGCATTAATGTCTTATTAATCTGAACATTAGCATAAATTAAAATGAGTAAATAAATAAAGGAATAAGCTTAATTACTTCTAACAAATTTTTATTATTGGCCTTTGAAATAAACAATTTTTTTAAAGTTTTTGTCTAATTTCTTGTTCCTCAATATTCTGGTTGTTAACACATATATATTTTTTGATTGTAATACTAAAATAAAATTTTCCAATGCTGTTAATTAACCAAATTCTGTGATCGTCTTCCCCACCATTTGAGAAGTGTGGCGAGTCGACAAATAAATTGAGATTTGAGCACTGGTTGACAAAACTGTTGCAATAAAAAGTAAGATTGCTCTTTGGTCTCCCTTTCAATGTGCTTGTCTTAAAAATGTTTTCACAAATACTACATATGCGATTCACACCAGACGAAGGCTGCACCGACCCTCCCCGGTTTTTAATTGAAACCAAATTGACAGCTAAGTTCAAAGGCATATTTGCGTTATGTCCACTGACTGCCACCAAACATTCTTCACATTTAATTTTCCTCTCTCTGTGTAGTGTGTAACGTCCACTCTCGGTATAATCGGTGCGATATTACTTGATGGCACGGTGACTGCCGAATGGTACGTGAAGGTTTTGGAATAGGCTCCGTACAACGTATCCTCCAATGTATTCCACAACATCCATACTTAACTTGGAAGAAATTGGCTCCATTGGTAAGAAGGGTTCATCTTCTTCATCACTTCCCCTTGAAACTACTGCGTCCAACAAGCTTTATTTAGGTGTAGACACATTTATTTTATCTTCACTGCTTAATTTAGTTCCAATTCCAAGTCCCTAAAGGCCAATTTTATCAAGTGGTATTACATTTCCACTGCTAACATTACTTTCATGCAACTGCTTATGCACAATAATTTTCCTGAACAAGTGGCAAAACTCGTAAACACTTGGTTTGTCGTTGTTTCTTCCTCTCCTTCTGATATAGCAGAACAATCTCTCCAAATGGTCTTGACTTATTTTATACATGGGTATATATTTCAGCAACTTCTCCTCTTTTATAAGTCTCGCAAAATTGGATGAAGTACCATCACAGGTGACTGAGACGACTTTTATGTTTATGTCTGACAGAAGGTGCAAACACTGAGAAATCAGACAATAAATTTGTCCGCTAGTGATCCCTTTAATGAAGGAGTAGCCAAGAGGAATCTTCAACAGTGAATTGATGCACACGAGATGAATGACGAACACTTCATTGGGAATTGGGACTCCGTCGTCCGTATTTCCACATCGGAGGTCCATGTATCCATATTACTTTTTTCCATCCCAATCAATATGCTGTCTAATGGCCATTGAGTCGAATATCAAACTGCACACAAGTCCATGATAAAGTTTGCATTTTTCTTTCAGTACCCGAAAGACTTCTGAGCTGAAACCTGGTTCAGCATTGATGGAAGAAAACCACTTAGCAATTGTTCGTGGATGGGGCAGGCAAGTCTGAAGATTGTGTCGTACAAAGTTGGAAGCCTTAGGAGAGAGGAAATGCAACGTCGTGGTGAAATTCCGTATGCAGTCATCGTACTGTGTCTTCATGTTTGGATTCACACGCTTTTCTGACTCTCTCTGCACAAGGCACAATGATGTTAGAGAAATGTTGCACAACAAATCGCCGTGCTCTGACTGAATAAGATTTTTTCTTTTTAGTTCTTTAACGATATCTGTTAAACTTGTCACTTTTAATTCCAGTCTCTTTTGTTTCAGTTTCATATTTTGCAGTTTATTTCTAGATTCATTTAGTTTTTGTTGGGTATTTTCTAGTTTTTCTTTAGTTATCGTTAAATCAGTTTTTGGTATTTTTTCGGCCACTGGCGATGGAATAGGCGAAGTAACACGTTTGAGAACTCTTCTTACCTTTGAAGCTGATGTTGATGGCTGTAGATGTGGTGGATGTGAACTAAATATCGATGGAACTGCATCTTTTTTTCAAATATCTTCGAAAAGCAGAATTCTCGAAGTCTTCCTCGCTGAAATGACAGCTGCAGATACGGCTGTGAGTTGAAGGTTTCCAGTTGTCTCTTCTGATCGCTCGAATCCATTTCTCCTTGAGTTCTGGGTCGTTAGGAAAGCGGTGGAAGGAAATTCCTCTCCTCTCGATATTTTCTTTTTTTTCCCTACGGTTATTATAACCGTACGCCACACACATACCCATTCGAAAGCAGGAAAATTTTCGCGCACAACAGCAAAATCTCACACAATAACAACTCGCCTCCGACTCTACACCGAACCAACACTGGACTGAACAACGAAAAGTTCTAGACTGCATACCTGTTCGCATAAAGGAAGGAATTAACGGTACCCAGGCGAGAACGGCAGTGCAGGGCCCCAGCGCGATAGGTGCCCAGGGAGACGGGGTTACCTGGCACATCCTGCGCCGGCTGAAGACCGCTCTGTGTCCTTCTATCCTCTGTGGAGCTGTCCGACTCGTTCGGATGGGGCGTGGCTAGCCTAAGTTGTCACAGTAAGCTGCCGTTGCAGCTGGCGGCAAGTGAGTGGGTCAGTCGACTGGTACTGAACCGCCAGCTGGTACCCCACAGAGGCGGGATGTTAGAATCGCTAACGATCGATACGGAGCGTGGGCGAGCCATGTGGACACAATAGATCAGGAGAGTAATTGATGTCTTTTCAAGGGGCGAGAAAGGCCGGCGACTCCAGAAAGACAGGCTTGTGTGGCTAAAATAGGAAGGATTGTTAGGACTTTGCTTTAGTGACCCGTAGCGATTTTCTGTAAGCAGGCCAAAGCCAGAGTCTAGTGAAGTACAGTGTACAGAGAGCAGAGAACACACAGTACGTTGAGTGTAACTGTTCATGACGGTCTTATCTCACACGACGGGGACGCGTGTGCTGAATCGTGGGTTTGAATATAACTTTTCATACACGCTGTGGTCTTGTGGTTGTGTGACTCGAGAGAAAGGCGTCTGTTGGATCATTATGTTGCCACCATTGTCAACATTTTACATATATGGCGCGAAATTTTTATAGATACTATCTTCCAGATGCAGAAACACGCCTCCCAAGTTTCTCTTATATCGCACAACTCCTTCTTTAGCGAGTACTTGTTGTAGTAACTGGTTAGCAGAGGTAGAACTATTTCATTGATTGGTTTAACTGTTGTGTTGGAAGGAATTTTACTTTATTTCTGTTAGTCTGGTAGCAATTTCCTCAAGAGCTATATTGTTGTTGTGGTCTTCAGTCCAGAGACTGGTGTGATGCAGCTCTCCATGCTACTCTATACTGTGCACGGTTCTTCATCTCCGAGTACTTACTGCAAACTACATCCTTCTGAATCTGTTTAGTGTATTCCTCTCTTGGTCTCCCTCTACGATTTTTACCCTCCACGCTGCCCTCCAACACTAAATTGGTGATCCCTTGATGCCTCAGGACATGTCCTGCCAACCGATCCCTTCTTCTAGTCAAGTCGTGCCACAAAATCCTCTTCTCCCCAATTCGACTTCCTTCCCCGTTCTTCCCTAACCCGATGAGACCGATGACCTCGATGTCTGGTCTCCTTCCCCAAAACCAACCAACCAACACTATAATTCGAAAGCTTCTATTCTCTTCTTGTCTAAACTATTTATCGTCCATGTTTCACTTCCATACGACTTATCTTAGAAAATAGATTAAGGAAAGGCAAACCTACGTTTGTAGCATCTGTAGACTTAGAGAAAGCTTTTGAAAATGTTAACTAGAATACTCTTTTTCAAATTCTGAAGGTGGCAGGGGTAAAATACAGGGAGCGAAAGGCTATTTACAATTTACACTCCATACAAATACTTTCAGAAACGACTTCCTGACACTTAAATCTATCCTCGATGTTAACAAACGCTTTCCTTGCCATTGCCAATCTACATTTTATATCGTCTCTACTTCGACCATCATCAGTTATTTTGCTCCCAAATAGCAAAACTCACTTACTTCTTTAAGTGTCTCATTTCCTAATATAATTCCGTCAGCATCACCCGATTTAATTCGACTACATTCCATTATTCTCGTTTTGCTTTTATTGATGTTCATCTTATATCCTTCTTTCAAGACACTTTCCATTCCGTTCAGCTGCTCTTCCAAGTCCTTTGCTGTATCTGACAGAATTACAATGTCATCGGCGAACCTCAAAGTTTTTATTTCTTCTCCATGTATTTTAATACCTACTCCGAATTTTTCTTTTGTTTCCTTCACTGCTTGCTGAATATACAGATTGTATAACATCGAGGGTGGGCTACAACCCTGTCTCACTCCCTTCCCAACCACTGCTTCCCTTCCGTGCCCCTCGACTTTTATAACTGCCAAGTGGTTTCTGTACAAATTGTGAATAGCCTTTCGCTCCCTGTATTTTACCCCTGCCACCTTCAGAATTTGAAAGAGAGTATTCCAGTCAACATTGTCAAAAGCTTTGTCGACGTCTACAGATGCTAGAAAGGTAGGTTTGCCTTTGCTTAATCTATTTTCTAAGATAAGTCGTAGGGTCAGTATTGCCAACATTTCTACGGAATCCAAACTAATCGGCCCCGAGGTCGGCTTCTACCTGTTTTTCCATTCGTCTCTAAAGAATTCATGCTAGTATTTTGCAGCCGTGGCTTATTAAACTGATAGTTCGGTAATTTTCACATCTGTCAATACCTGCTTTCTTTGGGACTGGAACTATTATATTCTTCTTGAAGTCTGTCAAGAGCTATAGCTGGGTAAAATACTTAAAATGTCTCGTTATTTAATTTTGGTACTTTGTGACGAAATCTTTACGTTTAACGAGCGTTACTTCTTGCTAAAGTAAGACCACACCTGCACAGTCGATAGCCATATACTACAAATGGAGGCCAGCATCAATCCAGTTGAAAGACTGACGACGTTGGTAATAACTTGGATGTTAATTTTGACGGTGGAAATAACTTCGATGTTAATCTCGACGTTGTCGCAACTGTCCTCCGTAAGTACGGCACGAGGTTACTGCAGGAGAGCGACGGCCCGTGACGCGTCGAGACGGCGGTGTCAGGCGCAGCTGCGGCGTCAGGGCTGCCGGCACTCTGGGCCGCTGGCAACGTAATTTGTCAGCGGCGGTCCGGACGACCGCGATCGCCCCACCTCTCCCCCCCCCCCCCCCCCCAACCCACTCTATAGATGAAGCTGCAGCATCCCCGGTGAAGTGCGGAACGTACTGAGATGGCACGAGCGAGATGTGTTGGGAGGGAGGGCGTATGCCGTCAAGTGCATGTGCCACACTCGGCGCCAGATGAGAGTCTGAGCAGTTGCTTCGCGCGACACTCCTTCACCGCCATGTAGCGAGGCGCCTCAGTTTGTTTGCTGGCCTGTCGTCAGAGGGGTTTGAAAAACCTACACCTACATCTACATACATACTCCGCAATCCTTCATAAGTTGCGTGGCGGAGGGTACCTCTTACCACAACTAGCATTTTCTCTCCCTGTTCCAAACTGAAAGAGGGAAAAATGACTGCCTATATGCCTCTGTACGAGCCCTAATCTCTCTTATCTTTGTTGTCATTCTGCGAAATATAAGTTGTCGGCAGTAAAACAGTACTGCGGTCAGCCTCAAATGCTGGTTCTCTAAATTTCCTCAGTATCGATTAACGAAAACAACGCCTCCTTTCCTCCAGAGACTTCCACCCGAGTTCCTGAAGCATATCCGACACACTCGCGTGATCATCAAACCTACCAGTAACAAATCTAGCAGCCCGCCTGTGAATTGCTTCTATGTCCTCCCCCAATCCGACCTGATAGGAATCCCAAGCGCTCGAGCACTACTCAAAAATAGGTCGTATTAGTGTTTTATAGGCGGTCTCCTTTACAGATGAACCACATCTTCCCAAAATTCTACCAATGAACCGAAGACGACTATCCGTCTTCCCCACAACTGCCATTACATGCTTGTCCCACTTCATATCGCTCTGCAATGTTACGCCCAAATTTTTAATCGACGTGACTGTGTCAAGCACTACGCTACTAATGGAGTATTCAAACATTACGGGATTCTTTTTCCTATTCAACTGCATTAATTTACATTTATCTATATTTAGAGTTAGCTGCCATTCCTTACACCAATCACAAATCCTGTCCAAGTCATCTTGTAGCATCCTACAGTTACTCAACGACGACACCTTCCCGTACACCACAGCATCATCAGCAAACAGCCGCAGATTGATATCCACCCTATTCAAAAGATCATTTATGTAGATAGAAAACAACAGCGGACCTACCACACTTCCCTGGGGCACTCCAGATGATACCCTCACCTCCGATGAACACTCACCATCGAGGACAACGTACTGGGTTCTATTACTTAAGAAGTCTTCGAGCGACTCACATATCTGGGAACCAATGCCATATGCTCGTACCTAAGTTAGGAGTCTGCAGTCGGGCACCGAGTCAAACACTTTGCGGAAGTCATCTCACCAGCAGCATCCATTACTACGAACACAGTTTGATTTCCAGTAAGGACTACCCATTTGCTTCTGTCAACAAATCCTGTTGTTACGACCGGTGATAGTAAGGTTCCACAGTACATCCTCACTAATTAGAACTTCACTAATATTGGGTTATTGCATAACTTCGTACCACTTTTTATCAAGGATGTCGGTATTTCGGATTGTATGGGTTTATTTATCGATTGTCATTTTCTATTTGTAGTTTACAGTTGATCTTTTTCACATTTTGTTAATCTTGTCACTTGGAGATAATGCGCACGCTAGAAAATGGAATATGTGGAGATATGGGAACATTTGCGACGTATTCTTCCGTTTGAGTTCAATAGAGGGATGACAGCAGCGGAGACAGCCAGAAACATTTTGCGCTTTGTATCGGAATAACGACACTATTCAGAGAACGAGAAGAAAATGGTTTTCTCGTTTTAAGAAGGATCGTTTTGACATTGGTGACTATCGATGTTTATGAAGACCTTCGGCGTTTGATGTAGGTCCGCAATGATCCACATCAGGGTGTTCGAGAAATGGCAAATGATCTAACCAAAAATCACAAAAATCAGCAGGTGACCACATGCGAGTCTCTGCTTGCTCGTGATCAATTGGCTCGCGAACAACACCGGCCAGTCCGATTCTGTGTCGTTACTGGTGACGAGAAATTGTGTATTTATGCTAATATGAGGAAAGGAATAGATGAGCCCAGACAAAGCAGAAACTACCCGTGCAAAGACCTGCATGCATCTGCAAAATATACCGTTATGCATCTGGTGGAAAAGCGACGGTGTTGTGTACTAGGAATTTGCTTCCTCGATGTGTAACTATCACTGTTGACATGTATTGTCAACAAGTGAGACATCTCGCAGACGCAGTCCAAGAATGAAGACCAAGAAGACAGCTTGAAGGAATGTTACTTCACGTTAGTACTCTACTGCATTCTGCTAGACTGAGAGAAACACTATCCAGGTGTTGGATTGGGAAGTCATTCCGCATACACCTTATTCACCTTCCGACTTCCATCTGTTCCGCTCTCTGTCGAACAAACTTCAAGCAGCCTACTTTCCGGATCAAATGCGCTCTGGACATGGCTCGAAAAGTTCTTCTCCTCAGAACTAGCCCATTTGTACAGTTAGCGATTGTTGTAAGCAGCGAAGGAGAATGTGTTTTTTATGACTAATATCTCTGTTATGTGTATCTGTTGTGTTTATTATTACATTTAAGGAAAAACGCCACGAACCTATGCACCAATCCAGTACGTAATTGAAGGTACTGCATAAGTACAGCGAAATTACCTTTAGAGATATAAGTGATACGCTAACCACACTCACAGTACCATTATTTAATAGCAGATCACAAGTATCAGTGTCCAATAACGTACAGAGGATCCTAAATTCCCAAATAATATACAACCATTGACATGGTGACAGCAGACAAAAGCCTGCCGGAGTGGCCGAGCGGTTCTAGGCGGTACAGTCTGGAAGCGCGCGACCGCTACAGTCGCAGGTTGAAATCCTGCCTCGGGCATGGATGTGTGTGATGTCCTTAGGTTAGTTAGGTTTAAGTAGTTCTAAGTTCTAGGAGACTGATGACCTCAGAATTTAAGTCCCATAGCGCTCAGAGCTATTTGAACCATTTTTTGAACAACAGACAAAAACAATTTTTGGCATAACCTCATTAGAATATTTATTACTTAAAGCGCTTAAATTTTATAGAACAGAATAAAGAACATCCACCGACTTTCTGAAAATGGCACAAAGGCACCCGACCGCATTCCCGTGAGTTATTTAAAAGACACTGATGTGGACAGTAGGTGTACCTGTCATCAAGTAACTTTTTCTGTAAATGCGTCTACAGTAAGAGCTGCAAAACCGAAAGAGGAGCAATGATTATAGATCTACATTTACATGACTGCTCTGCTATTCAAACTTAAATTCTTGGCTGAGAGCTCATCGAACCACTTTCATTTTATTTCTCTAACATTCCGATTTCTAACAGCGCGCAGGAGAAACGAACAATGAAATCTTCCCGAGCGAGCTCTAATTTATCTTATTTTATGAGGATAATCATTTGTCCATGTGTAAGTGGGCGTCAGGAAAACACTGTCGCATTCGGAGGAGAAAGTCTGAACTTAAAATTTGGAAACATCTCGCCTTAACGAAAGGTGACTGCCGCCCTAGCTCGCGCATCATATCCGTGACATTTTCTCCCCTATTTGGCGAACAACCATTCTTTGCATTTTTCCGATGTCCTCCGTCAATACTATCTGCTAAGGATCCCACACCGCGCCGCAGGACTCCAGAAGAGGACGAATAGTCGTATTGTTGGGAGTCTTCAGTAGATCTGTTGCATAGTCTAAGTGTTCCGTCTATAAAACGCACTGCTTGGTTCACCTTCCCCACAACATGATTTATGTGATCGTTCCAGTTTTTGTTCATAATTCCTATCCCTAGGAAATTACTTGAATTGAAAGCCTTCGGATTTGTACGATTTATTTTGTGAGCGAAATTTAACGGATTTTTTCAGAACTCATGTGGAAAACCTTACTGTCCTCATTATTTGGGATCAGTTGCCACGTTTTGCACCATACCTCGTTTTTGATCTTCTAATTACTTAAGTAGAAGTTTGCCTCTAACTACCCCTCGAATCTTTTATATAGACGAGGAACAGCGGAGAGCCTTGGGGAACGCTGGGTATCGCATCCGCTTTACTCGATGACTTTCGGTCAGTTAATACCAACTGTGACCTTTCCACCGGTAACTGGGTATCCAGTCACAAAACTAAAACGACACTCCTTAGGCTCGAAATTTAATTAGAGGCCGCTTGTAAGGTATGGTATCAAAAGCCATCTCTAAATCAAACAATATAGAATCCATTTGAGGTCCCTAGTTGATACCATTCCTTACGTAATGAGTGTAAAAGGTTAGTTGTTGTGGTGCTCAAAAAGAATGATATTCTCTGAATCAGTACCGACTATATGTCATACATCATTTTGTTGGAGGTAATACACAATGCTCGTACAGTGTATATGCTCAATAATCCTACTGAAAATCGACGTTAGTGATATGGATGTATAATTCAGTGGATTACTCTTATTTTCTTTCTTGAGTATTGGTCTGACTTGTGCAACTTTCCAGTCTTTAGGCAAGGATCTTTCGTCGAGCAAGTAGTTGTATATGACTGCTGTGTATGGAGTTATTATAACACCATACTTTGAAAGGAATCCAACTAGTATACAATATGGACCAGAAGACTTATTTTTATTGTATGTTTTAAGCTTCTTCGCTACACTGAAGATAACTACTACTAAATTAGTCATGTTGGTAGCTGTTCTTGCTTCGAATACTGGAACATATACTTCATATACTTTGGTGAAGGAATTTCTGAAAGCTATTTATTAAATCCACTTTAGTAGCAATTCGTCGTGCGGTGAAGATATTGACTGTGTCTTGCTGCTGGTGTATTGAACTTGCCTGCACAATGCAGCTGGATTTTCTGACAGATTTCGAGACAGGTCTTAGTTGTTAGAACTATTGAAAGCATCTCGCATTGAAATACGAGCCAAATTTTAAGCTTCTTGAAAACTTTGCCAATACTTGAGATTCTACGTTCTTTTCAATTTCTAATGCCCTTTTGATTACTTTGGCAATATTTTTCTGATATATTTTGTGGTTCATGGGGGATCACTTCGCCTCTTATTAGTTTATTTTGCACAAACTGAATTGGAGGTACATCTTCTCCAACCTTACATAGTTCAGAAGGAAGCGAGACTGTCTCTTAGAAAGACGTCAAGAGAAGTTTTGTCATATTTGTTTGATATGTTTCTCATTTACTTTAGGTGGATTTGGATTTTACGGTACTAAGCCTTGTTACAACGATCTTGTGGTCACTAATCCCTGTATCTGTCTTGATGCTCCCTATATACTGAGGATTATTTACGGCTAATAAGTCAAGTATGTTTTTGCAATCATTGGTTATTAAGTTCAGAAGATAAAACAAGGCTGCTAGATAAAAACTTATCCGGTTATTCTGCCTAACAGATGACACTTTCTGCAGGACCTGACCTTCATTTTGCACCACAATGCACATGCACGTACAGTGCAGGCTGTTGCTGATTTGTTTCAGTGATGGGGCTGATAAGTGCTATACCACCTACTGCACTACCCTGACTTAAGACCTCGTAAGTTCAACTCGATTTCTAAACCGAAGGAAACACTTCACGGCATTCGCTTCAGAACTGCTATAAATTCGTCGGGAAATAGACGGTGCCGCTCGAACTGTCAACACAACTGGCACTGCTAAGAGTATCCTACGACTTCCACATCGCTGGCAACGCGTTATACACAAAGCTGGTGACTACTCTGAAGGTCAGTAAAACTTTGAAACACGTATCTATTTTGTACGAGCTGTAAATAAATAGTTGCCACTAATACAGTTCCAACCCTCGTAGTTGGTTGAAATCGGTCCAGTGGTTTAGAAGGAGATGTAGAACATTTTTGTAATATATATCGGTTCTTTATTATAACGTTAGATAACTGTGTTAGCAAACAGTTTTGGGATCAAACATTCACTAATTAGCCTGAGAAACTCTCCACTGGAGTTTTACTACAGTTACCTCATCAAAAATATCAAGCTATGACCAAGAAATTTAGTGATGTTTTTAATTCTCCTCTACACATTTGCTGTTCGATGAGCATCACTTGGCAGAGATCTTGCTTGTAGAATTCTGCAAATTGGCTGTTCGGAAAACGTTCTACACAAATCACCTCGTCCTAATTTCGAAAATGGAAATGGTTTCCTCATCCAAGGAAGGAACAGGTCACTGGATACCCCATAGGTGAGGCAATATTTGGCAATGTAAGAAAACAGTATGTGCGGTTGTATCCTGCATAGAATGAGCTGGAAAGTTGACACGAAAAAAAAAAAAAAAAAATCACCCTCCTTACCTCGGAGAGCCTTCTGTTATGCATCGTCTACACAGCTTCATGGAAACTTGTGAAGAGATTTCGACAGAATGATCCTGTGTCGGTTTGCCCCTTATGAGGGTAACGTGCTAGGACCACACCAAAGCTATTCCAAAAAGGACACAGCATCCCCTCGCCAGATGGCTGAGCCTTCTCCTTTTTCGCCTGTGGTGCGTCAGCACGTTTCCACAGTTGGCTTCGCTCCTTTGCTCTGCGGGACATAGTGATACAATAAGCTCTCGATCTTGGTGATTAGGCAGCTACAGAAGCCGTCTGGATTCACATGAGACAGGGTGTAACCTCGGTTTAGTGGTGCCAGAAAAATAATATGGCTTAAAGTGAGATGAGGACAGTTTATTTCGACTGTTTCATAGACTTTAGTCGTTACAGTGTTATTTCCTTAAAGAGTCTTGTATGTTTTACTTGAACAAGAAAGAGCCCACTCTTGGAACACATTGTACAACGTGTGATAACGTAACGAACTTCATAATTTTGAGACAAATTTTAATATTTTACTAAGATTATCCCATGTAATCTAGATACTATATTTTGCATTAAAATAAGCTCTTCAGTAATGAAACAGGGTTTATGCAGGACAAATTAATTTTAATTATGAACGTACCCTTCCGCGGCCATTGTCACATTCAATAAAATTTTTATGGGTTTGTGACCGTATTGCCAATATATATAAAACCGGCGACATTTCAGTCTCTGTTGCAAGCGACCTGAAGAAGGTCGCTTGCAACAGGGACCGAAACGTCGGCAGTTTTATATATACTGACAATGCAGTCACAAACCCAGAAATTTTTTT
The DNA here is from genome assembly GCF_023864345.2 of Schistocerca serialis cubense. Taxonomy (NCBI): domain Eukaryota; kingdom Metazoa; phylum Arthropoda; class Insecta; order Orthoptera; family Acrididae; genus Schistocerca; species Schistocerca serialis. The sequence goes on along the minus strand of NC_064641.1, from coordinate 669,935,501 downwards.
ATTGAATATTAATTTTAACCTTATGCGCTGCAGTTAATCTATGGTTGGAATGTTTTACTCATGTAACTAGGTTTCACAGGCTTGTGAAGATGGAGGACTGATGCTCCGAAAATGATAGCATTGTCAGTGAATAACAATGTGCTAGATGTGAAATATAATTTACTTGAAGTGTTAACGATTAAAGCGGCCACAAAGAAATTTATCAGTTGAGTACGCAATGCGCATTTGTCGGCCTACTGATTTAGGTTCCTACGAGTCATCAGAAGTTTTCAGTGTGATTGCTGCAAGGCTGAAAAATTAATGAAAGTTGATTTTTCAGTGTAACAAATGAATCGTTACGCTTCCTAAATATTGAACTAAACTTTAATTTGAGTACACTCCAGTACGCAATCACCATAAAATGTTTTAGGCCTTTCAAATATAATTAGAGGGGGACAGGAAAGGAAACTTAGGATACTAGTACATAAAAGCAATTATAAGCCAGATATTCAAAGCCCCACGCATACTGAATTTAACAACCAGAAAGACATGATGTGCCAAACGGATTCAAAGTACAATTTAGGTTCACAGCTCAATAAAGAGGCTACCTATATCCAGGTAACTGAAGTTAGGTTAGCCACGAAAATTGCTAAGTTTGACGAAGTAAAACAATACAGTATAGAGGTACAGACAGATGAAAAAAACTAGACCGGAATAGCGACATGCAACATTACAAGCAACTGAGAGAGCGAATTGCCGAATTGGTAAACCCGAAATTGGATGCCAGGTACACTGTTTATTCGAAGTCAACATAAACACCTTAGTTGTCGTATACAAAGAGGATTGAATAAGAAATAAAACTACAATTTTCTACCGACAATAATGATTCCAAATGAAAATGATTCAACGGACAAATTTCAAATGGAGGAGGGACATCCGATCGATAACAGCAGTTTCATAATAGCAAACAATGAAAAAGACATATTAGAAATCTCGAATCCACAGTCGGAATCGCAGAAAGCTCGTTAAAGCTGCAAGATAGAATGTACTGAAACGATCTGTCGTGACACTACAAGGTGAAGTTGTTGTAGTTTGTGTAAGAAGATGAATGTAATTCTCAAAGACTCACTCTACGAAACTGTGTCTTCAGTACAGAGTATTACAGTGCCCGAAGGTAGTGCATTAGTCTTGTTGGACGTAATAATCCAATACATGAATGTTCCCACTAACGAGACGATCGACGTTTTAAAGGCAAACTTGATACACTATAAGAATCTGGAAAACGATAAAGTTATGTAGCTTATCACCATGACAGAACTGGTACTGGAGTCAGTTACTTCAACTTTATTAAGGCGATATACAATCAAAAGGAAGGGTTTGCCATCGAATGTCATCTACATGGGGCCGTTTCCCAACATTTTTGGGATATAGAAGGAGTGCAGATTTTTTAAATTATTCCGCAGATAAAAAGAAAACTTATTTATTATAAAAAGTATACCGAAGACACGATAAGTCTATTTATAAGTGATCGTTGAGAAACCTATTGTAGTTAATTTCAACATATGCGTTCTGAACTAAATTTCACTATTGAATATGTACATGGAAGGAGTGAGGGGGAAGGGGTAGCAATAAACGTTTTAGAATTACACGTAATGATGGAACACAATAGGCATAGTTTCGAAAAGTAAAGAAAACAAAATACCACAGCTGCAATTATTCGTGCAAGTTGGAATTATACGCAGAAACAGATAATTGTATTTGTCCATGCTGAAATTTCCTCTTACAAACAAGGAGAAAATGAATGAGGTGATAATTTTAAGGCCGCTTGCAACGGCCAATGGCTATAGGCTTAAGAAAATTGAACGCTTACATTAAAAAATCCAATCAAGTTTAACCTCGATTGAGATGTAAAACGGAAATTAAGGTTCATAAGCATGAGCTATACGAGAAAAATCTCGGAAAAATATTTCGTATGAAAGTGGCTAATATAACGTGTATTCACAGAACATTGATTGCATACAAACAGTTTTAAATTCTGCTATTTACCAAATTTTTATGACGCGTGTAATCGCTTTTATTATTGGGCAAACTGGGCGCGAGATTTTCATAGGGCTTAAAGAGCATACTGTAGGGTCAGTTAAAGAGAAATCTATCTTCCGTAAGCACTTTTTGGAAAATAAGCATACTATACAAGACACAGAATCTTTATATTTACATATTGCTACTAAGGGCAGTTTAATCTTGGATGATATGGAAATCTACAACCACATGAAAAGAAGAGTGGATCAGTAACTCAGTGATCTAATAGAACTTAGGGAAAAGTAATTTCTTCAATTGTTTTCTCCATGCTGTTTACTACATACATTTTTTAACCACAAGTTACTGTTATCTGTGTACTAAATCATTGGCGTACAGATTGACTTTAAGATGACTAGCGCTCATGATGCTTTAAACGCATCCCACTCTCTGTTTTATAGACCTAATGAGGAAAGACGTAAATCCCATCCAGCTTATTTCATGTTCGCAGGCGTCCTGAGCGACTTTATGGTGCACCTAAATACAACGGGGAAATCGTAACATACAGGAAGTACATTCCTGGAAATTGAAATAAGAACACCGTGAATTCATTGTCCCAGGAAGGGGAAACTTTATTGACACATTCCTGGGGTCAGATACATCACATGATCACACTGACAGAACCACAGGCACATAGACACAGGCAACAGAGCATGCAAAATGTCGGCACTAGTACAGTGTATATCCACCTTTCGCAGCAACGCAGGCTGCTATTCTCCCATGGAGACGATCGTAGAGATGCTGGATGTAGTCCTGTGGAACGGCTTGCCATGCCATTTCCACCTGGCGCCTCAGTTGGACCAGCGTTCGTGCTGGACGTGCAGATCGCGTGAGACGACGCTTCATCCAGTCCCAAACATGCTCAATGGAGGACAGATCCGGAGATCTTGCTGGCCAGGGTAGTTGACTTACGCCTTCTAGAGCACGTTGGGTGGCACGGGATACATGCAGACGTGCATTGTCCTGTTGGAACAGCAAGTTCCCTTGCCGGTCTAGGAATGGTAGAACGATGGGTTCGATGAGGGTTTGGATGTACCGTGCACTATTCAGTGTCCCCTCGACGATCACCAGTGGTGTACGGCCAGTGTAGGAGATCGCTCCCCACACCATGATGCCGGGTGTTGGCCCTGTGTGCCTGGGTCGTATGCAGTCCTGATTGTGGCGCTCACCTGCACGGCGCCAAACACGCATACGACCATCATTGGCACCAAGGCAGAAGCGACTCTCATCGCTGAAGACGACACGTCTCCATTCGTCCCTCCATTCACGCCTGTCGCGACACCACTGGAGGCGGGCTGCACGATGTTGGGGCGTGAGCGGAAGACGGCCTAACGGTGTGCGGGACCGTAGCCCAGCTTCATGGAGACGGTTGCGAATGGTCCTCGCCGATACCCCAGGAGCAACAGTGTCCCTAATTTGCTGGGAAGTGGCGGTGCGGTCCCCTACGGCACTGCGTAGGATCCTACGGTCTTGGCGTGCATCCGTGCGTCGCTGCGGTCCGGTCCCAGGTCGACGGGCACGTGCACCTTCCGCCGACCACTGGCGACAACATCGATGTACTGTGGAGACCTCACGCCCCACGTGTTGAGCAATTCGGCGGTACGTTCACCCGGCCTCCTGCATGCCCACTATACGCCCTCGCTCAAAGTCCGTCAACTGCACATACGGTTCACGTCCACGCTGTCGCGGCATGCTACCAGTGTTAAAGACTGCGATGGAGCTCCGTATGTCACGGCAAACTGGCTGAGACTGACGGCGGCGGTGCACAAATGCTGCGCAGCTAGCGCCATTCGACGGCCAACACCGCGGTTCCTGGTGTGTCCGCTGTGCCGTGCGTGTGATCATTGCTTGTACAGCCCTCTCGCAGTGTCCGGAGCAAGTATGGTGGGTCTGACACACCGGTGTCAATGTGTTCTTTTTTCCATTTCCAGGAGTGTAGCTCAAGGAGCACATGCTTATAGCTGTTTAGCATTTACAGCGCACATCCTATTAGCGCTTAGCGTATGTCAGGGCTCGGGAGGGAGGGAAGGGACATCTGTATCAGCCTCGCGGCGTATGCAGGTAAGCACTATTCCTGTTCTCTGTGACACACAATATTCCACCGGCAGGTGGGACAGTAGTCTCTGGAGCATGCCCAGAGCTCAGCGCAACAGAAACCTTGTGTGTCACTAGAGCACTGCCCGTGTGTAACCCGTGTGGTTTTAACTCCGCTGTGGTTTGAAGAGGGCGAATAAATTTACAGTCTGGCGGAATTTGCCAATGCTGTCCGACATTACGTGGCCTGCTGACGCAGGTGCTAGCGCGGCTTCATAGCACTAGCTGTGCGTAGGAAAAGAAGTTGCTATGTGCGCAAGCTTTGGTTTGTGACGTAAACTAATCACCTTGTTGGTTTAGCTGTGCTGAATGGGCCACGCCTGTTCAGCTGCGTGAAAGCGAGTGTGGTTAGCGAGTAACAGAGAAGGAGTGTCCCTCTCCTGGCTTCGCTACACAGGTGCAGTGTTTTAGGGCTCACTGTTCGGCACCTTAAGAGCCTCGCGTTGATAATACTGGTATCCAAACAAAGACACGCTCCACATTTGGCATAGTGAATTAACAGACGCGGTGAGCATTACAGACTACTTCGGGGTAGGGTAAAGCAACCATTTTCTGTGGAAATTAGGTTGTTCCTCCTTTCGTAAGGTTTAGCACCTGTAAGAAAAATGTTATCTGCGTCTGCACCGTATCCGCAAGCCCCACATCCGTATACGCAGGTCTTCTGCTGGCATCAATTTAATACGAAGAGCGTTTTTAGTAAGCAATGAAACACGAGTTTTTTCATTTGGATTCCAATACAACACTTTCTTCCCGATTCTTTTGGCTACAACACCCTGTTTTTCAATATCATCACATCTCTCTTGGTCGACCTCGGAGCCGACGTCTAGTTGCATCAGTAACCTTCCCATCATCCACATACAGCTTCCCGCAGATGTAATCCTTCATTGCGGCTATAAATATCAGCGATGCTCTAGTCTCTGGTTGAAAGAAATGGACTTACAACCCTGCATTTCGAACGCATCGAGTTTGAAAGCGGTATTAAAGTCGGCGCATGGGCGGGGGACACGGCATCTCTGAAGTAGCTATAAAGTGGCAATTTTCCAGTACGACCGTTTCAAGAGTGTACCGTGAATATCAGGAATCCGGTAAAACATCAATTCTCCGACATCGCTGCGGCCGGAAAAAAGATCCTATACGAACGGGACAAACGACGACTAAATAGAATCGTTCAACGTGGCAGAATTGCAACCCTTCCGCAAATTGCTGCAGATTTCAATGCTGGGTTAGCAACAAGTGTCATAGTGCGAACCATTCAACGAAACATCATCGGTATGGGCTTTCGCAGCCGAAGGCCCACCGTGTACCCTTGATGATTGCACGACACAAAGCTTTCCGCTCCGCCTGGACGCGTCAACACCGACATTGGACTGTTGATGACTGGAAACATTACCCGGTTCGACGAGTCTCGTTTCAAATTGTATCGAGCGGATGGACGTCTACACGCATGAGGACAACCTCATGAAGCCATGTACCCTACATGACAGGAGGGGACTGTTCAAGCTGATGGAGGCTCTGTAATGGTGTGGGGCATGTGCAGTTTGAGTGATACGGGACCCTGATACGCCTAGATACGACTCTGACAGGTGACACGTACGTAAGCATCCTGTCTGATCACCTGCATCCATTAATGTCCATTGTGCATTCCGACGGAATTCGGAAATTCCAGCAGTACAATGCGACACCCCATGCGTCCAGAACTGTTACGGAGTGACTTCAGTAGAACTCAATTTAAACACTACCGATGGCCACTAACCCCCCCCCCCCCCCGACATAAACATTACTGTTCATATTTGGAATGCTTTGCAACGTGCTGTTCAGAAGAGATCTCCACTCCCTCGTACTCTTACGGAAGTATGAAGAGCCCTGAAGGATTCATAGTGTCAGTTCCCTCCAGTACTACTTCAGATGTCGAGTCCATACCACATCGTGTTGTGGGACTTCTGCGTGTTCGTGGGGGCCATGCACGATATTGAGCAGGTGTACCAGTTTCTTTGGCTTTCCGGTGTATGTTAGTCACATAGTTTGTACATCAGATGTAGGTGAATTATCCATGATCCTGAATCAGGCTAACGTTATACACTGCACAATATAATAAGCGTTGTATTGTGTACCTACAGATATATTTAAGAGAAAAGGTGATAGATTCATTAATTTTACACCGAACATTATTTGTGACGTATGTGATACACAACTGGAGTCAGACAATGAAGCGAAGAGTCCGATGGACGGAGCAGCGTAGAACAGTGTTCATAACGCCTTTGTGGCAGTTTTCGCTAATTAGGTAAGTTCTTTTCCTTACAATAAACTAAACAGCAATCATCAAGACGTAAGGCAGCAGACGAAGTCTGCATGTACGTGCAGTCGTATAGAAAACCGGGAAGATTGCTGTGTTGCCGTTTTTACCTCTTGAAAATTTCAGCGACGCATGTGTCATCTCTACGTCACTGCGCATTCAAACCTACTTAGCAGCATGTACACTATTCTGAATGGGTAGTAATGGTGATACAACCGCTGATACCAGGATCGGCGCAGACCTGTATCCGCAAGATCATGTACCGGCATCCGTGCAGACTTCTTTCCATTTATGTGAGCGGTGTAGATTTTCGTGTTACGGAATATACAGATCAATTACTCTGCTGCTATCTGTTTCATGTCGCTCTACGAGGTTAATTTATTGAGCGTAACGATAAACAGACCCCTTAGAAATTACGCGATGGGCTTTAGTGCGAAATTTCATAGCCAAAATGTGAATGAGAAATGGACAAACACGGTATCATATTGAATATCTTCGTGAGATACGGTTCAGCAGCAAACGACTCAAATACTTGAAATAAACTGGGTAATTAATAAAGGAACATTTTTTGTTCGAATTTGTCATAGCCAAACGATGAGTGGAAAATGGACAAATAGGGAATCAAGTTGACGAACGAGAGGGCCTGCTGTGCTAAAAAATTAATTGGTTGAAAGGAATCATGATAATTTACAAAATCATAATTAGTGATTTGAGGTAAATACCGACCTAACTCTGATTCTAATTTTCATGGAAAAACGAAGAGAGGGTCAGTGGAGTTAATGGACACAATGGGTATCAAACTGAGCAGCGTACGGTCTAGTTGTGCAACAAAATGTGTAATTGTTAGAAAATAATCAGAGTAATTAGTCATTTGAAAAAAATTGAATTATTTTACAAAAAAATGTCGCTTGGTATTTAAATGAAGTTTCAAAGAATGTCATATCGCAGCAGAGACTGAAACCTGTGGTTTCTCTTGATCTATATACGAATAACAACAATTTAATATCGATTGATATTTAAATATATTGCATTTTACGCTTTCCGGAAAAAAATTGGAAAAAAAGTTTTTTAAATGTTAGTTTAGCGAAACATTGGGTATGCCACTGAATGGTGTTCCAAATCATGTACCGCTTAACTTGAAGTTAAATTTTGAATTTACAATGAAGAGTACGAAAAGTTTAATTGGGACTAATTCTCAGCTAATTAAATAAGAAGGGATGTCACTATGAGTACACCAAGAGTTGACACTACAGCACACTAACATTTGCTGGACACTAAAACAAGTACTACGTAAATGGAAGAAACCAAAAGTCACAACCACAGATAAGAAAGGAGAAAAAAAATGTAAGTGAAAACTGCAGACGGATATGATTACTTGACACAGTGTAGAAACTATTTTTAGCTATTTTAAATGCAAGACTAAAAACAGTAGCAATTTATTTGTTTCTGGAGGAACAGTTCAGACGAAAAAAGGGACGTCCAACGACTAGTGCAGTTTTTATTTTACGAATGATGACTGAAAAGTTTAACATTGAAACACATAATGCTCTTACAGATTTTTAGACAGCTCTTGATAACTAGGTTACAGAAAAGTTATGGAGGAGAATAGATCGCAGATTTTACACTTTACAGCTTATATCACCTATCAAAAGTTTATGTAAAGAAACCTCAGTAATCGTGGATGTAAAAGGAATATATACTGTCGGTAAAAAATCTGAGCACCAAGAATCAGTTGTACAACGTAGACGAAAGTTGGTAGGCACGTTTCTACATCTGAAAGATTATGTGTATTAAAATATCAGGCCCGTCTCATAATAGTAGCACCGGTAATACCACTATGAGGAAGTAAATCAGGTTTGCTTCAAATAATGCAGCAATGGTTACTAGCGTTAGTCACCTTTTGAGACTGGACGATGATGAGTTGTTTAGGGGACAAAGACCCCATTATCAACACCTCACTGAGTTTGGACGATGTCATGTAATAGGGCTACGAGAAGCTTTCCTACCTTCTGCGATATTGCCAAAAGACTTGGCAGAAATATGGCCATTGTACATGATTGCTAACAGCAGTGGTTACAAGAATGTGCGGACGCAAGGTGATATGTCGTGCTTGGGTAGCTCATTGGTAGAGCACTTGCCCGCGAAAGGCAAAGGTCCCGAGTTCGAGTCTCGATCCGGCACACAGTTTTAATCTGCCAGGAAGTTTCATATCAGCGCACACTCCGCTGCAGAGTGAAAAAACTCGTTCTGGTTTTACAAACAGGTTACTTTGAGGACAGCTCCAAGCCAGATGGCCTGTAGCGTGTATTCCACGGATCCCAAACTACCGCCATTTGTGATTACAGTGGTGTCAAGCGTGAGCTCATTCGAGCACAGGATGGAGGCCTGTTGTGTTTTATGACGAAAACTGGTCCTATCTCGGTGCCAGTGATTGTCGTGTGTGTGTTAGAAAGAGGGCAGTGGAGAGCCTGCAACCAAACTGGCTGCATGCTAGACACACTGGACCTTCATCTGGAGTTATGGTTTGGGGTGCGACTTCGCACGACGGAAGCAGCTCTCTCCTGGTTATCACACACGCATCATGGCTGCAAATTTGTATGCCAGTCTGGTGGTTAGACCTGTTGTGCTGACATTCCTGAACAACATTGCAGGGGATGTTTTTTAACGGGGTAACGCTCTTCTACATACCGCTCTTGTAACTCATTGGATTCTACCAATTGTCTAAAAATAGTTCAAATTGTTCTGAGCACTATGGGACTCAAAATCTAGGGTCATCAGTCCCCTAGAACTTATAACTACTTAAACATAACTAACCTAAGGACATCACAAACATCCATGCCCGAGACAGGATTCGAACCTGCGACAGTAGCGGTCGCGCGGTTCCAGACTGAAGCGCCTAGAACCGCTCGGCCACTCCGGCCGGCACCGATTATCTACATGTTGCCTTGGCCTGGTCGATCACCAGATCTGTCTCCAATCGAGCAAATACGTCCGAAATTTCATTACTTTACATTAACTGTTTTTAGGTGTTGAGATTTTCTCCGTCAGTGTATATACAGTACTTACTCGTATACAACGGGATGAGATGGGGATGTAATTTATCCCCTACAGCATTACTATTTACAACGACAGTGCAGTTCGCAGATGGAATTTATGGCTAAACACTGCTACAGCTAAAATTTTAGAAAAGTAATTTATGAATTAAATGAGATGTCTAAGGTGTATAGCACGAAACTATCTTCTGCTCAATCCAAGTCAATGGATTTTTGTGTGGAATATTCAGTGAGAACTAAGACAGCAGATGAAGACAATATAGAACATGTGAAATATTTTATCTTGGAGGTAAAATATCGTATGAATAAAAAGAAAGCTATGCTGATTTAGTTGTACAGTTGATCTATGCTACAATTAATAGATCTTTAAACCATAAAACACGAAAATTAACTGACCGGGCGGTTCTAGGTGCGGAACCGCGCGACCGCTACGGTCGCACAGGTTCGAATCCTGCCTCGGACATGGATGTGTGTCATGTCCTTAGGTTAGTTAGGTTTAAGTAGTTCTCAGTTCTACGGGATTGATGACCTAAGTAGTTAAGTCCCATAGTGCTCAGAGCCATTTTTGAACTAAAATTAACAAGACTGGAATTTTATAAAATAGTCGTATTGCCAACTTTGTTATATACACTTGAATCACAGGTATGGAACAGAAGACAAGATAAACAAACAGAAGTAGTAGAAATGAAATTTCTCAGAGAAGTGAGGGGATGCGGAAGACAAGATAAAATACGAAATGAAGATGTTCGAAAGGATGAAAACAAAAAGAAAAGGAATGAACCGGTTCAGCGAATGGACTCAGAGAGACCACTACGTCAGTTAAATAACTTGAAACCAAAAGGGAAAAAAGACACCGTGGAAGACCGAGAGGTATACGGTGGAATTTCAGGATATTTGACTAGTGGAATTTCAGTCTGGTCTACTTAAGTCACTAACGTATCATCATCACAGTAGTGTACATGATTTGGAGCATCATTTGAAGGTGCGGCAACTGTTTCTCTGAGCTATGTTATTTCTTACTTTCAAACAAATCATTTCACAAAACAGCTGATCATGTATAATAATTTTTCTTCTCATTTTCTCAATTTTTCTTTTGTGTATGATTTTTGCATTTCTTGACAGGCTGCAGCTGTTTGCAGGATCGGTACACGAACCCGGATCCATCTCTAATGACCTCCGCGGCACTAAACTCTGCTCTCCCTTTCTCCTTCCTTCGATCTCGGGAACTTCTTCGAGAAATGCTCAGCTGATAAGATTCCACTCGAAAAATAAATTCGTAGGTTCGAGTTCTTGTGCGGCACAATCTTTTAATTTATCAAGAAGTTTGAAATCAGCACACTCTCAGCTGGAGAGTGAAAGTTTAATTGGGAATATTCCGAAGGATGGTAACTCCCAATAAGTAATGTTTCTGGCACAGGCACGCTTATGACAGATGGAAATGGTAAAGCTACATTTCCCGACAAATGTGTGGCGAGCTCCATCTTTTCCTGTGATTCTTAATAGATAACAGGTGGTCACTAAAATTAGATTCGTCGTTTTAAACTGCTTTTGTGGACAACAGGCTTTTACAGAGCTCTTCCATGTTTAGTCGTTAATAACGACTTGTATTCAGACTGTGAAACACGGGATTTTACAACACTACGGCAGTAGCACATAAATGTGTCAAGAGAGCGTTCTCAGCTTTTACTCTCACACCCTCCACTTTCTTCCACAAAAATAACCCCTTTCAGCCTCGAGACTGGAATAAGGGTCAGTGGCTTTGGCGTATAGCTGAGGAGCTTTTGCAAGGAACCAGAAGTTACATTATTTAAGCCACCAAAAACTAGTATGGCGATTAATTCACAGCAAACATTTTTACGTTTGATCTTATGGCCGCATTTTGATGGTTCCTGGAAATTCCGTTACTGCTTAGTTTAGTGTGATATTTCATCCGTTCAAAATGGTTCGAATGGCTCTGAGCACTATGGGCCTTAACTTCTGAGGTCATCAGTCCCCTAGAACTTGGAACTACTTAAACCTAACTAACCTACCTAAGCACATCACACACATCCACGCCCGAGGCAGGATTCGAACCTCCGACCGTAGCGGTCGGGCGATTCCAGACTGTAGCGCCTAGAACCGTTCGGCCACCCCGGCCGGCATTTCATCCGTGAAAGGTCTGTTTCTAACTTCGTGCATGGAAAGTATCCAATGAACCCTGGTAGGCTAAATAAGTACAAGGTGTTTCGAAATCCCTGTTACAGGCTTCTAGTAGTTGTAAAACGTGTTACGAGTCTAGGGAGAAACCCTTTATGGAACGGAACATAGGAATAAATGAAGGTTAGTTGGAAGGTCGAGGACGCTCGAACAATAGAAGACCGTAAATTAACGAGATTTGGGGGAACCCAGAGACTGCAGTGAAACATAACAGAGTGTTAAGAGTAAGTGGGTTTTGAGTTTGAGTAAGCTAAAAGCTTGGAAGTGGTTTCCGCTAAGTACGTATAGGGAGGACCTACGGACTATTAGAAGACTTGCGCGAGCGACCGACTGGGTTTCACCGATAGGTGATTACCAGGTGGCCGCAGGACAGCCGCAATGGACCGCAGGTAGTTGGACGCTAAAGTGTACGGCTGGCTAATGGCAGACATGGTACACACTTTAATAACAAGAAATTAGGTTAGGAAGATTGGTACAAGAAACACAAGAACATCATGTCAATCAACAGACTTCACTAAAGTGTATAAAAAAGAGGCTGGGAAGACTGGTGCAGTAAACACGAGAACATCATCCCAATCAACACACTGCACTACAGCGTATAAAACGGCCTACTTCAGTCATGAACATATTTACAATTATACCTTTCATTCCACCCAAAATGTTTACAAGTACTCGGTGATATATAATTTTACGACACCTAATGAACCATGTGGCCGAAAATGGCATTGCACAGTAGCCATCATCGAGACAGACAACGAATATTGCATTTTTCATCTTAAATATTATATAATATTAAGTGTATGTCTAAGGGTGTCGAGCTAGATCGTTCTCCGTAATTACACTGATAAAATGGAGCGGTATCTACACTCATGCTCATAAATTAAGGATAATGCTGATACATGGTGAAACAACGCTCTGGTGGGCGGTTTGCGGGTTTAAGTCACCTCGGGGTATGACCATGCGGTGCATTTGATCTGCGATCGTCGCACAGTGGGGCTGGCAGCAGTCCACATACGCAGAGGTATGTTGGTGCATGTCAGAGTACGGTGCAGCGAGTAAGTGTGCAGACGTTTTCAGACATGCTAATGGCGACTGTGTGTTGAAAATGGCTCAAAGAACACATATTGACGACGTTATGGGGGGGGGGGGGGGGGAATACTAGGGCGACTGGAGGCTGGTTAACCACAGCAGGTAGCAGCTCGGGCCCTCCGTGTGCCACAAAGTGTGATCTCAGTATTATGGCAACGATTCCAGCAGACAGGAAACGTGTCTCAGGCGCTACAGTACGGGACGTCCACAGTGTACAACACTACAAGAAGATCGATATCTCACCATCAGTGCCCGCAGAAGGCCACAGGTACTGCGGGAAGCCGTGATCGGGACCTTACTGCAGCCACTGGAACAGTTGTCTCCAGACACCTAGTCTACAGGCGACTGAACAGACATAGTTTATTCGCTTTGAGACCTGTCAGGTGCATTCCACTTCCCCCTGGTCACAGGAGAGTTCGAAAATCCTGGTGTCAAGAACGTAGTACACGGTCATTGGAACAGTGGTCCCCAGTTATGTACACGGACGAGTCCAGGTATAGTCTGGACAGTAATTCTCGCCGGGTTTTCATCTGGCGTGAACCAGAAACCAACCCCTTAATGTCCTTGAAAGGGACCTGCATGGAGGTCATGGTTCGATGGTGTGCGGGTGGGATTATGATTGGTGCAAGTACACCCTTGCATGTCTTTGACAGAGGAACTGTAACAGGTCAGGTGTATCGGGACGTCATTTTGCACCCCTTTTCAGGGGTGCAGTGGGTCCCATCTTCCTCCTGATGGATGATAACGCACAGCCCCATCGAGCTGCCATCTTGGAGGAGTACCTTCAAACAGAAGTTATCAAGCGAATGGAGTGGCTTGCCTGTTCTCCAGACGTAAACCCCATCGAGCACGTCTGGTATGCTCTCGGTCGACGTATCGCTGGACGTCTTCAAACCCCTACGACACTTCAGGAGCTCCGACAGGCACTTAGTGCAAGAATGGGAGGTTATACCACAACAGGTGCTCGACCACCTCATCCAGAATATGCCAACCCGTTGTGCGGCCTGTGTACGTGTGCATGGTGATTATATCCCATATTGATTTCTGGGTACATGCGCAGAAAACATTGGCGTTTTGTAGCACATGTGTTTCCGGACGGTTTTCTCAACTTATCACCAATACTGTGGACTTACAGATCTGTGTCGTGTGTGTTTCCTATGTGCCTATGCTATTAGCGCCAGTTTTGTGTAGCGCCACGTTGTGCGGCACCACATTCTGCAATATCCTTAATTTATGAGCATGAGTGTAGCTATTAGTGAATCGATTTATTAACCTAGGATTAGCAATGTGAACGATATGAACGAGGGCGCGCTAGAAGCACAAATAGGTCAATGTTTATAAGACATCTAACACAAAACGATAAGCATTGGTATTTAATTACAATTATATTTAAAAAAATAAGAATTACTGCCCCCTAACCCAGCCCCCATGAACCCTGGACCATAATGTAGGTGGAGGGGGGCGGGGGAGGGGGGTGGGGTGAGCTTGCAATACAGATACCAGCACCATAGGTGCAACCACATTGGAGGGGTACCTGTTGAAAGGTCATACAAACGTGTGGTTCATGAAAAGGGGCAGCAGCATTTTCAGTAATTGCAGGGGAAACAGTCTGGATGAGAGTCTGATCTGGCCTTGTAACATCAACCAAAACGGCCTTACTGCGCTGGTACTGCGGAAGGCCGAAGGCAAGGGGAGACTACAGCCGAAATTTCTCACGAGGGTTTGCAGCTCAAATGGATGTTTAAATGATGATAGCATCCTTTTGAGTAAAGTATTCAGGAAGTAAAATAGTCCTCCATTCGGTTCTCAGGACAGGGACTATTCAGAAAGACGTTATCGCGAGAAACAAAGCTGGCGTTCTATGGATCGGAGCGTCGAATGTCAGATCCCTTAATCGGGCAAGTAAGTCAGAAAAGTTAAAACGGAAATGGATTGGTTAAAGGTAGATATAGTGAAGTTGGGTTGCAGGAAGCACAGGACTTCTGGTAAGGTGAATATTGGGCTACAAATATAAAATCAAATAGGGGTAATGTATACGAAGAGAGAGACACTGATATGTTACTACGAACAGCATAATGAACGCATTATTGCAGGCATGAAAGGAAAGAAGTCCACACCGACCGCAGTAGTACAGTTTTATATTCCAAGTAGCTCAACAGACGATGAAGAGTTTGAAGAACTCGATGATGAGATACAAGAAATTATTCAGGTAGTTAAGGGATACAAAAATTTAACAGTCGCGGAGGACTGGAATTCGATAGTAGGAAAAGGAAGATAAAAAATAGTAGATGAATATGGACTGGGGGAAAGAAATGAAAAAGGAAGCGCCCTGGTAGAATTTTCCACAGAGCATGATTTAATCGTAGCCAAGACTTGGTTTAAGAAGCATGAAAGGGGGTTGTACACGTGGAAGAGATCTGGAGACACCGCAAGGTTTCAGATAGATTATATAATCATAAGACATAGGTTCCGGAACCAGATTATAAATTGTAAGACCTTTCCAGAGGCAGATGTGGACTCTGGCCACAATTTATTGGTTATGAACTGTAGATTAAAACGGAAGAAACTGCAAAAAGGTGTGAATTTAATAATATGAGACCTTATAATCTAAGAGAACCAGAGGTTGTAGAGAGTTTCAGACGGAACGTTAGTGAACGATTGACAAGAACAGGGGAAAGGAATGCGGTATCAGATTAATGGATAGCTTTTCGAGATGAAATAGTGAAGGCAGCAGAGGTTCAAGCTGATACAAAAACGAGGACTAGTAGAAATCCAAAGGTAATACAAGAGATATTGAATTTAATTGATGAACGGAGAAAATATAAAAATTCAGTAAAAGAAGCAGGCGAAAGGGAATAGAAACGTCTGAAACATGAGACTGACATTAAGTGCAAAATGGCTAAGCAGGAATGGCTAGAGGACAAATGTAAGGATTTAGAAAATCATATCACTAGGTTTGCCGAGGACGTTGTAATTCTGCCAGTGACAGAAAAGGACTTAGTGGAGCAATTGAACGGAATGGTCATTTTCTTGAAAGGAGATTATCATGAATATCAACAAAAGCCAAACAAGGGTAATGGAATAAAGCCGAATTAAATGAAGTGATGGTAAGGGGATCAGATTAGAAAACAGGACACTTAAAGTGATAAATGCGTTTTGCTGTTTTGGCAGTAAAATAACTGATGTTGGTGGAAGTTGAGAGGGCATAAACAGTAGACTGAAAACAAGAAAAGCATTTTTGAGGAAGATTGGTTCAAATGGCTCTGAGCACTATGGGACTTAACATCTGAGGAAATCAGTCCCCTAGAACAAAGAACTACTTAAACCTAACTAACCTAAGGACATCACACACATCCATGCCCGAGGCAGGATTCGAACCTGCGACCGTAGCGGTCGCACGGTTCCAGACTGTAGCGCCTAGAACTGCTCGGCCACACCGGCCGGCTTTGAGGAAGAGAAACTTGTTAACGTCGAATATAGGTTTAAGTGTTAGGAAATATTTTCTGAAAGTATTTACCTGGAGTAGAGCAATGTATGGAAGTTAAACATGAACGATAAGTAGTTTAAACAAGAAGGCCATAGAATCTTTTTAAATGTGGTGCCACAGAACAATGTTGAAAATTAAATTAATAGATCACGTAACTAATAAGGAGCTACTGAAAAGAACTGAGGAGACAAGAACCTTACAGCACAATCTGACTAGAAGTAGGGATCGGTTGATAGGACACGTTCTGAGAAATCAAGGGATCACCAATTTACTACTGGAGGCAAGCGTGTGGAGTAAAAATCGTAGCGGGAGACCTAGAAACTGAGAGCTGGTTTCTCAGGATGGGCAGGATAAGCATATGACTGTGGATGGGGCCGTAATCAGTTACTCTCGGTTGCACAACAAATATGTAAACTTTATTTAAAGGCATTAAAACGTTAAAACAATCTCTTAAAAAAACACAATTGACTGTGTGACGGCTGAAGGCCTCATCACAAGAAAAAAAGTTCCACAATTTTGGGGGCTGAAGGCCACCAACAATATCTCGGACAACAAACGGTTGAAGGCCTGAATTAGAAGGCAGGAGACAATTCCAAATAGCACCTTTAAAAATAATACCTTGCCTTTAAAACTAGTTTGCTAAAAAAACTTACTGTAAAGCGGCTGAAGGCCTTATCACGAAAGAAGTGAAATTATTGCTTGGCTGAAGTCCACACCAACAATAGTTAGAAAATTACAAATATCGCTAAAACAAACATCACAATCTAAGGAATGAGGACAAGCGGTTCTCAGCAAGTGTTCCAAGCGTCGGCCTCGAAAGGTAACTCAAACATAAGGAAAGGTGAGACAGGCAGCGAAGTGTTGTATTCACGTAACAGGATGGCAACTCAAACTGGGGGCAGCTTCAGCGCTGACCGACCGACTAACCAATGCGCCTAACGTCCGGTCACCGGCAAAACGATGGAATACTTTTAGGCAAGGGCGAAGAGACAGAAAGCACTACGTCTGCAGAACACAAATGTAGCTCTTACAAAAAAAATGCACAATACAATACAGTACAGGAGGCTGTCGAACTAAACGCTGTATCGGACAGCATCAACACGACGAGGAAAGACACACTGCTGGAAAAGTACGCTAATCTCCAGGGCAGGTAAATAGGGTGTTAGCGGCCACAAGGCAGACAATACCGCTGGTTGCACTTCACTAATAACAATAATGCTACAAGATACACACGGATCCAGGAAAACAATTCCACCAACAACTCACAATACTGAAACCAGTCACTGTGAAACAACACGGAAGAATTACAAGTTGCCACAAACACAGAGAAGCCAGAAGGCGGTCGGAAGACAAAATGCACGTCGTCCGCTGCGACAACCGACCGAACAACCAACAAACGGTCGTCCTCACTCAAGTCAAGCACGGGGAAGATCCCAGTACAAATCGTCGACTGACAACTTATTGCCATATGGGCACTTCGACGGGCGGATACACACACACACACACACACACACACACACACACACACACACAGGTGAAAATTGCACTACACGTATATCACGGTCCATACACCTAAAACTCGCTGAATCTGGTCCTTGACGTGGTCGTGCACTCTCGCGACCACGTGCTTCATTCAGACAGTGCATGTGTGTCGCCAGTAATCAGGCAAGTACTGGCTATCCAGACCTCCCTGCTGCTCCGTCCCAACTTCCCTCGCTCGACGCATGACGACACGGAAATCCTAGAGAGCGCTCCAAAGATGGTACCGCAATACGTGTTATCAAAATGGTTCAAATGGCTCTGAGCATTATGGGACTTAACATCTGAGGTCATCAGTCCCCTAGAACTTAGAACTACTTAAACCTAACTAACCTAAGGACATCACACACATCCCTGCCCGAGGCAGGATTCGATACCTGCGACCGTAGTGGTCGCGCGGTTCCAGACTGAAGCGCCTAGAACCGCTCGGTCACATCCTCCGGCTGTATGTGTTATCGATAACAGCTTCTGGTGCCACTCACGGAGAGACAAGGTGAGTAAACGTGGTGGCGCCAGTGAACACACTAAGGAATGGAGACACCACTATCGCTATTACAAGATGCCAAGCTATGAACGGCATTAACGCGAGCCGCACACGGCTCAGAAATGTGTACGGCAAGCAGGTTAAAAGAATGTAGATTGCAGTAGTTACTCGGAGATGAAGAAGCTTGTACAGGATCGAGTAGCATGTAGAGTAGCATCAAACCAATCTTCAGATTGAAGACCACAACAGCAACAGCAACAACAACAACACAAAAATTTGTGTCAGCAGATACGTCATAACGTAAGCTGTCAATTAGAATATGTATTTCAGTTATAGAATCATTAGCGTAGCAATGGTGGTGCATTTGCATATTGGTGAGATGCTCTATGTTGGGGAGCTGCTCTAGCTATCACTGACTGAAGTTTTATGACCGTGGTGAATGTCGGTGGTGAGAAAAGTGACATTGGGAGCAGGATAAACGAAGAAAGGGGAATGGTTCGAGGCATTAATCGAGAAGGATTGGCTCTACCCTTCTGCCACTCGTGAATATAGTGGTGTTGTTATTGCATTTATATAGAGACATTCGGATCACATATCGGATCTAAACTACAGGCATCTATGAATAAAGGTAAAAAACGTATATATTGAGTACACGTCGTGATTTGATTTGAGTCGGGACCGTGTGATCTTTTGTGTCACACTAGATAGTTTAAAGGCTATGATATGTTTCAGTTAACTTTATTTACGTTTAAAGCTTTTTGTATGACCACCATTTAGTAGGAGTCTGGACTCTACTGATTATCTGTTCTTAAAAGTTAAATCATTAGCGTTGCCTATATTTTTTACAGATGTTTCCCTGTTTGCTTCGAGTTACATAACTATCTACTCTCATTTATTCAAACGCAGGATCACCTAATAATAAAACGTTTTGCTGGTACAGTAAGTAGACCTAAAGCAGACAGTGTATGGCTCGTCCCTAGGATATTTGCGAGCTAAGCTTTATTCAGAGCCGTACATTTGCGCCTCTGTCGCATAAAAAGCGTCAAGGTAGGGTAGCAGGTGAACTTAGTAGACAAATTTTATAATTAATTATTCCAGGCAAGCTGCTCATAGTTTAATTAGTAGTACTTCTTCCTTACTACAAGCTTGTTTTGACTATAATATCATTCTCAGATACATCTCTAGTTGGAATACTCGCCTCGACTATAAATCATCAGTGAGTAAGGTTTCGACTCTCCATTTGCTGCTAGACTGACTGTTTATCATGATTGAGCCGTGTGTCGGCTCTCAATATATATCGCGCTGTAAAGGTTGTTCTGGGTCCTTCCATTCCATCGTTAATTGATTCTTTCATTTTAATCGTTATAGTTTTAAGCGAATAAGATCTTTGGGGGGATGGCCGGTTGGTTGCCTAGCGGTGACGAGTCGGTCGGTCGGTTTTCAAAATCGGGAATTAGAGAATGTCGTACGATGAGACAGCGGCGTGGCGTGGCGGTGGAGAGTTGGCTGTTGTTCCGAGAAGGCGCGTGGTCTATCCTGGCGGTGCGAGACTTGTGGGACGAGTTGACGGGACAAGGCTGTAAGCTCTTGCTGTGAACTCCCGGGGGCCACGGCTGTGGTTCCGAGTCACTACTTGGTGGGAGCGGCAACGGATGTCCTTAAATTTTCCGTCTGGAGGCGGGAATGAGGGACTAGTAACTCGCCTAAACTGAGGAGTGGTATTCCGCCGCCTTGGGTGCAGAGAAGACGAGGGCTCCGGTGACAGAGCGCGTGGCTGCGTGACTGTGCCCAGTTGAGTACGCTGGCGACGTGGACACGGTCGGGTGTGAGGAACCTTTGCATCGGAGTTCACCTGCTGTTTCTCTGATAAACTACAAGTTAAGTTGGTGAAAGGTTTAGATATTAATTGAAGAATTTTGGTTTGTGCAGACAGCGTGTTTTCTGCCTTGTGGCCTCCTGCGTTCGGGTTTCCTGTCCCTTTCGCCGGTGTATTTATAAGCAGTGATCTTTTCCGCTTCTTATTAGTACTGCCCGGTAGGAAGTGTATTTTTGGGCAGTGATTAGTGTTTTACATTACATTTTTTCTGCCTTGTGGTCCCCTGCGTTCGGAATTCCTGTCCCTGTCGCCGGTGTAATTACAGACAGTGATGTTTTGGCTTCTTATTAGTACTGCCTAGGAGGAAGAGTATTTCTGGGCAGGGATTATGGTTCCTGATTTGATTCCTCCTCCTTCCCTACCCTCGTGTGAGGTCGATGTGATTGCTGAATGTGAGGCGTTGTGGGTCTGTTAGTCCGCTTCTAGCCTGAGCATCCTTCGGGAGACAATTGTGGCCGCCCTTACACCCGGTCGGTTAATTATTTCTATCCCAAGACATTTTGGTGGCAGGACTTAGTATTAAAGTAGTTAGTTATTGTAAAATGTTAAATGGTTGTATTTTACTCTGGTTGTTTATGGCCACTTTTTAAAAAGGTTAAGTTTGCCTTTCATTGGTGGGTATTTAAAATTACGTGGCTTTAAAATTGTTAGCTATTGTAAAAGGTGAATGACTGTATCTTTACTTTGATTGCTTTAATTTACTTGGCATCCTTTGAAAATGCTAGTTCTGCCTCCCTGTTAGCGAGCCCTTGTAATTTAATATCTTGTTGTTCCAAAGTCTAAAACAAGTTGGCTCC
This sequence comes from Schistocerca serialis cubense, assembly GCF_023864345.2. Taxonomy (NCBI): domain Eukaryota; kingdom Metazoa; phylum Arthropoda; class Insecta; order Orthoptera; family Acrididae; genus Schistocerca; species Schistocerca serialis. The sequence continues at coordinate 669,914,538 of NC_064641.1, read as the reverse complement.
CTACATGTTATTTAGCGAAATTGTATGCAAATTGATGTTTATTTTGTTTCATGACTTGGAAAGTTTTAATTTTGTTATTAAATGCTTTATCAAAGTCTGTTTTTAGTAAAATGGCTTGTCTATTAACGGTAAAGTAAAGTTTTTAATTTCATTACTTGGAAATTTTGATTTGTTATCAAATGTTTTATCAAAGTCTATTTTAAGTAAAATGGCTTGGTCGTTAACTGTAAAGTAAATTGTTTTGAAAAGGCACTCATGCCTAGCTATTTTGGATCTGTTCCTGGTCAAGTGATAAAGAAATGACTTTTAGTGGTTGAAGTAATCAATAAAGAAATTGTAAATTGCAACTCAACAGTAACCAACTAATTTTGGCCCCGTTTCCCAACTGGGGGTTTTCCGTGATTAATCGTAACACCCGTCTCAATGATGCAATCTGTGTGTCTATTCCAACTACACGTTTACTTGAGAATGATGTTGTAGCCGTAAAATGCTTGTAGTAGGAAAGAAGCACATTAAACTATTTGCAGATTGACTGGGATAATTCAATATAAAATGTCATATTATGACGTATTCTATGCTGCGAGCCCGGCTGGAAAGAAAATTAACAGATAACGTTTTGATAACAAACCAGTGTCCAGGAATGTTTCGCTTTGATATAAAATAAGTTTAAAGATCGGATCACGCCCTGAAACTGAGAAGAGGACGCCGCCGTCAGTCCCTGTTGTAATTATGACATCATATACCGTGTTCGTCGGGCTACAACAAAGGCTGCGAGAAGCTGACATTCTGACGGCGATTCTTCACGGACGCGACGTACTGTCATCTGGGAAGAGGACATCCTTCGTCAGGTAGAAGGGCAACCGACGACGAGTAATCGAAAGACTGCCCATGCCATGAGCTCATGCCGAGGACATAAGTCAGAGGCTCTTCGTCTCTGAAGTGCCCGTACCGTGAAACTGGAGACTTGAAAGTGGTCCGATCTTCAGACATTTTACTTTCAGACGGTACATTCTTGGACAAGTGACCTTTATGAAAATTTTACCTACTGAATTCCAGCTCTAGCATAGAAGCCAGCAACAGAAATTGTGAAAAACCCTCTATGTTACGTTTTAAAGATTTTAATTTTTTTAAACAGTAACCACTGTCACATCCTTATGAATATACTGCCCCAAGGATTCGGTACTATGGTTGGGGCGTCCCACGAAAGGGACACAGGTTGGCAGGGCCCAGTAAGCGTGGCAAGTATGCAGGGGTTACCGTCGCAAGTGCGACGACGGGTAAACAAGCAAGCCCACTCATTCTGTCTCGCATCACTCAGCGAACTAGCTAAGGGACTCAAAAAAAGGGGTATCGACATCTGTGCAGTTCAAGAAACAAGGTGGAGTGGGCAAAAGTCGTATGACATTGATTGTGGCTGATATACAATGGAAACCGCAGTGCAATTAATGGCATCGGCATTGCGATATCAGCGAAATTCGATGCTTCTGACGAGCAACGTTTCGACGATCGCCGTATGAAAATTGTATGCATTTCAGACAGACGAAAAGCCCGCTTTGTCAGTTCCTATGCCCCACAAACCGGCCGGAGCACAGAAACCAAAGATGCCTTTTTGGAAACTGTCCGACGACGATACTATTGAAATCCAGAGAAAAACTACTTCATCCGAGCTGGAGACCTGAATGGACACCTCGTACAAAGAAAAGAAGATCATGACGTCGATCGTGGACGTGGATACAGAGAAAAGAGTGATGATGGACGGAGAATCCTTGATTCTGCGGAAACTCAAGGTCTGGTAATCACGAACACTAGGTTCAAAAAATGTGATAATCTCATAATGACATACAACAATGCTTCTAATGCAATCCAGATCGACTATGTCCTTGTAATACGAGGTGCATTCAAGTTCTAAGGCCTCCGATTTTATTTCTCCGGACTGGAAAGGGATAGAAGCATGCGCACTGTTTTAAAATGAGGCCGCGTTCATTGTCAATACGTCCCAGAGATGGCAGCACTGTACGGCAGATTGAATTTTACCACCAGCGGCGAAAATGAGAACTGTTTTAAATACTTAAAATGGCGACGTTTTCCTTACTTGAACAGCGTGCAATCATTCGTTTTCTAAATTTGCGTGGTGTGAAACCAATTGAAATTCATCGACAGTTGAAGGAGACATGTGGTGATGGAGTTATGGATGTGTCGAAAGTGCGTTCGTGGGTGCGACAGTTTAATGAAGGCAGAACATCGTGTGACAACAAACCGAAACAACCTCGGGCTCGCACAAGCCGGTCTGACGACATGATCGAGAAAGTGGAGAGAATTGCTTTGGGGGATCGCCGAATGACTGTTGAACAGATCGCCTCCAGAGCTGGCATTTCTGTGGGTTCTGTGCACACAGTCTTGTATGACGACCTCAAAATGTCATCCAGGTGGGTGCCACGAATGCTGACGGACGACCACATGGCTGCCCGTGTAGCATGTTGCCAAGCAATGTTGACGCGCAATGGCATCATGAATGGGACTTTCTTTTCGTCGGTTGTGACAATGGATGAGACGTGGATGCCATCTTTCAATCCAGAAACAAAGCGCCAGTCAGCTCATTGGAAGCACACAGATTCACCGCCACCAAAAAAATTTCGGGTAACCGCCAGTGCTGAAAAAATGATGGTGTCCATGTTCTGTGACAGCGAGGGCGTTATCCTTACCCATTGCGTTCCAAAGGGCACTACGGTAACAGGTGCATCCTACGAAAATGTTTTGAAGAACAAATTCCTTCCTGCACTGCAACAAAAACGTCCGGGAAGGGCTGCGCGTGTGCTGTTTCACCAAGACAACGCACCCGCACATCGAGCTAACGTAACGCAACAGTTTCTTCGTGATAACAACTTTGACGTGATTCCTCATGCTCCCTACTCACCTGACCTGGCTCCTAGTGACTTTTGGCTTTTTCCAACAATGAAAGACACTCTCCGTGGCCGCACATTCACCAGCCGTGCTGCTATTGCCTCAGCGATTTTCCAGTGGTCAAAACAGACTCCTAAAGAAGCCCTCGCCGCTGCCATGGAATCACGGCGTCAGCGTTGTGAAAAATGTGTACGTCTGCAGTGCGATTACGTCGAGAAGTAACGCCAGCTTCATCGATTTTGGGTGAGTAGTTAATTAGAAAAAAAAATCGGAGGCCTTAGAACTTGAATGCCCCTCATACATTGGAACCAGTAAAGCAAGAAAGCTATTTCATGCGAAACAGTCGCAATGCAACACTGAAGATTCATCCGTAAGCTTAGAATAAATCCACCAAGATGTGGGTACCCTGCCAGTAACGAACCATCAACAATCAAATGTTGCCGTTTCAAGGAGTAAGAGGCAGACTTTAACGACAGAAATTGTAGAGCTACCAATTACCACAGGCGGACTAAATTGAAGCGGCATCCTCTATCCCAGGAACAACGAAACCAGGATGACAGGGGATCAACAAAGACACGTGGCTGTGGAATGACGATATTAAGGATGCGTTACGGAAGAGTACAGCACTGTATATTAGTGAAACATGGACGTAGGAAAACCGGAGCAGAAGAGAGTCGAAGCAGTTGAGAAGTGGTTCTATAGACGAGTGTTGAAAATTAGATGCCGGCCGTTGTGGCCGAGCGGTTCTAGGCGCTTCAGTCCAGAACCACGCAGCTGCTACGGTCGCAGGTTCGAATCCTGCCTCGGGCATGGATGTGTGTAATGTCCTTAGGTTAGTTAGGTTTAAGTAGTTCTAAGTCTAGGGGACTGATGACCTCAGATGTTAAGTCCGATACTGTTTAGAGCCATTTGAACCATTTGAAAATTAGGTGGACTGATAAGGACTGAGGAAGCTCTGCGCATAATCCGTGAGGAAACGAATATCTGAAAAAACACTGACAAGAAGGAGGGACAGGGTGATAGGACATCTGTTACATCAGGGAACAACTACCATGATACTAGACGGAGCTGTAGAGTGTAAAATCTGTAGAGGAAAACAAAGACTGGAATACATCCAGCAAATATAACTGAGAAAGTAATTGCCAAAACTTTGAAAAACGGAACACAGCCAACATTTTTAAGGCATCAACGAAGAAACGGGTGAGCTGCTGGTCGACTAGAGGGAAGGAAGGAAACGCTGGCGGAGCTACTTTGAAAGAATTTCCATCAACGAATTTTCCAATCCACCAATGCAAACTACATGAACTGCTGAAGGACCAATCAAGGAAATTGACATTACCGAAGTCGAGATTTCTCTGAAAGAGATCAAGAGGGAAAGTCACTGGTCCCGATGACATCCTAGCAAGTTTAAGTGTTCTCAGCAGTGGAATGTAGCAAGTTGGTAACCATATCTTTACAACCAGATCACCATAAAAGGCAGATACAAGCAGATACTGGCAGCAGAGCATCACTGTACCAATCTTCAAAAAGGAAGGAAGATCTAGTGAGCATTTTAATTACTTCCCGAGCATATTACTAAGCCGGTGAAGAAAACCATGAACTCGTTCTCGAGAAAAGTATTCACGGGATAACCTAATCACAAGCAACCAAGCCACATTTGTAAAAAATTATGACACAACTGACGTAATCGATGCCGCGCGACTGCTAATTGAAAAATATCACGAAAATAACAAGTCACCACGTCTTACTTTTCTAGACCACGATAACACAACCTAATCTGGTTAGCGCTTCCAGAACGTGGTATTCCAGGGTATGTATGCAGAATCGAGGGACTATGTCCACTCTGCTGTAGGAGCGTCAAATGAATTCAGCACCATAGTAGGGGTCCACAAGGCTCGGGCGTATTACCACTGCTGTTTATTAATGTGATGAACACTGTCACAGCTACTACCATGGACACTCCTCTAAGCTGATGATGTCATGTTGGCTACAGATAACAAGTCCGATATCCAGCACCAAATACAATAGCGAAACTACCAACTTGCACGAGTATACGTAACTACATGACATCAGATCCACGAGGAGTTGGGAACATCTACGTTGATGTAGATCTACCAAGAGTAACAAAACTTACGGACAGGGTCAACGCAAGGACGCAGTAAGCGTCGTGGAAGTAGTGAAGGACAACAGGCATCACTTGCGATCATCGAACTGAGGATCATGTGAAGTCAAAAATCTGCTGGAGGGTCATCTGTCCTGTTACTCTCTACGGCACTGAGGGCTGGCCAGCTACAAAAAAGGCAGAACGACTATTGGGAGTCATGCAGACTACGATGCATCACTTGACTGACTTCATCACGCTTCCAACGACGCTGTCAAGAAACGTTTTGGGGTCGCATCGATCCTGAGAAATGTGACAATGCCGTGTGCTGTGGCTTAGAAGTGTGCTGTGCGCACAGCACTACATCCTTGCAAAGGAAGTATACTCAGTGGAATTCATGGGAAAGAGAGCCAAGGGACGACCAAGACAGCGACGGAACGACACTCTTCTCAACGACCTGAATGTTATAAATCTTCACCCAGAAATGGCACTCGATCGAACACTATGGAGACACTAAATCCATTCAGAAGACCCTGCCACCGTGCGGGACAAATGCTAAAGAAAAAGAAGTATTCTGAAATAGCGCAAAAAGTGATCCTAACTTTGCAATAACACTTGTGCATGTATTTTTCACAGCCAAACCAGTTATCAATATTCTTTTTATTTTTGGAGTCAAATAAAAAATTATATTATGTCAAAAAGTTTCAATTTTCCTTATGCACATATGAGCACACACTGTTAATATGCAAAAATTAACTTCCGAATCAGTTTTTCAGGAAATTGAATTTGTGAACTGTATTACCTTTTCACAGTGTGCCGTATTCGGTGAATACAACCGTGTCCCCCAAAACAAAACATTTTTGTAAGTAACAGCAAAAACAATCAGTGTTCAAAATGAAAAAAAAAATCTAAAGTCATCAGTTTCATTATCGGGATGCAGAAATTACGAACAACTTGGGAGAGAATGGAAATTACAATTAACTTACGTTGAATCAAATAGAATGTATATAAAATAAGGTACTGTACTTTTCTTTTGCTTCTAAGACTTCATCCACTGCAAGTGTGGATACATCATGAAATCATATTTAATGAGCCTTTAATTTTACGGGACGTTTGTAGCCTACAACCGAATCGGGGCCCTCCCAGCAATGTGCGTAGCGTTGGCAAAACAACAGCCCCAATGATTAGACGTGAAACTTTAAACGGAGGATCGAGTCAATGCTCGGTAGCCGTTACACTTCTGGAAGATATTTGGCGGGGGACGCCGGGTTCTCTTTGACCTGTGAGCCACGATAAGTTCATCAGTAACCCACGTTAATGACAACCGCCCTGCCGAAGTTAACTCTTTTCAGGGATCCTACCAACGGACTACATAACGTACTTTGCAAGCAGGCAGTACACCGTCTCTATAGGGATCAGTGCACATAACAGACGATCCTCCAAAATGGCAAAACCGTTTACCATTTCAGAGGTACTAAGGCTGAATTTCACAGCAATATCAACGAACTTCTAGTTTTCAAGGAAGCACATCCATTACATTAGCTTCAATTAAAGATCGAGAAGTCCAATTCTCGCAATGAACTCCCCACCTGCTACTGGGTAATGACTTAAACACCTGATACGGATCCCTGCCTATCAGTCATGTGAAAACTCTTTAAACAGCAACGCTAGCTTACCAAAGCCGGGTAAACTGATAACAACTCCACGCCGACGCACGGAAACGCACTTGCGAAATTTTTGTTCAGCGAAAACTTCTTTCCCAGTGACTATGAGTCTACATCGAAATCGGCATGGTGGTAAGCATTACACACAGCTGTCGAAAGATATGGCCTTAGTTCCTTAACAGCCCAATAGAGGGAACCTTTATCCTTCATGCAATGCTCACGGAGCATTACTTCACCTTGAATTATTGACCGACATACAGAAAAGAGACATGAGTGCAGCTTACGCGTCGCGTCTTGAGGTTGTGTTTCTATGAGTTATGCAGCGGCGTCTAAAGACATGGGGAAACCATAGTCGTATGAACAAAGGTGGGTAACATGCTATAAATTGGCTAAAAACGTGGATAAGTTTGAAGAGCTTGCGTTAATCGTTAAAGTGACTGGTAGAGCTGTTGTAAATCTTTTTTCTTAACATTGCATCAAGCGAAAGCAATATTTACTTTGAAACAGAAGCCAACGGACATTCGTAACATTTCGATGTCTCTTCCATGTCAATACAGGGAAATCTTGGTTTCAAGGGCGTCGCGGCATTGTAGGTGACTCGATGTATTTGTAATTGTAACAGCATTTTTCTTTTTTTTCGTATGTGATGTATGTATGTTTTCCAGTTTGTTTTCAAATACATTTTTCTCCTGCTTAACCCGACCGTGACTTTATTTAAAAGACTATACATCTACATTCCGCAACACCACGTACGTTTTATGGCGGAGAGTATTTTTTGTACTAATGTGATGTCCCCAAAAATGGCTCTGAGCACTATGCGACCTAATTTCTGAGGTCATCTGTCGCCTAGAACTTAGAACTAATTAAACCTAACTAACCTAAGGACATCACACATATCCATGCCCGAGGCAGGATTCGAACCTGCGACCGTAGCGGTCACGCGGTTCCAGACTGAAGCGCCTAGAACCGCAGGGCCACACCGGCCGGCTGATGTCCCCACATTCCTATTGCAGTCACGAACATTTCGCGGGAAGAACGTTTGTTGGTGAGCCATTGTGTGAGCTCGAATATCTCTGATTTTACCTTCATGGTGTTTTTGTGAGACACAAGCAGGAGAAAGGATTATAATGGTTGACTCCTCTGGAAACGCACGTTCTCGGAATTTAGCAGTAAACAACACGGTGATGCGGAAAGCCTCTCTTGCAGTGTTTGCCGCTGGAGTTAACTGAACATCTCTTCGACGTTCACACGATTACTAAATTTACTTGTAACGAAACGCGCTGCTCATCTTTGGATCTCCTCTAGTGGCTCTATCAGTCCTATCTAGAACGGATCCCGGACTGAGGAGCGGTATTCATTTGTCGCGCCTGTGTTCTGTGAGCTACAGCCTTTGTGAATGTACTACACTTCCTGCGGATTGTTGCAGTGAATATCAGTCTGGCATCTGCCTTTCCTAAGCTGTTATATGTGGTTGTTCCACTTTAAATTGCTCTGGGTGCATACTCCTAGACATTAAGGGGATGCGATTGCTTCCAGTGATTATCCCGCAATCATTTAATCTTGCAGTACCTGGGTCCGTCTGGCCATTTGTGCGCACTACGTTACACTTATTTATATTTAGGGTTTAACTGCCAGCCCGTGCACGAAGCATCGATCCCTCCATTTCGCTACAGTTTTCTAAAGTTGCGATTTCGCTTTATACTAGTGATAGGAACACCCGAATGTAAACAATCGACTCATTCGGTTGCTGGAAGACAATCGACTCATTCGGTTATGGATCTATGTATCAGCTAAATTACACATTCATTCATTTGAATGAAACTAGTATCTGGCAGCACTCGAATGTAAACAAACGGTTCAGTTGCTTATAGTTCTGCGTATCAGTAGGATCATTATTCATTCATTTCTTTCCAGTCTGTGGGAGCAACTGAATGAAAAGTCGAACCATTCTGTTGCAGCTTTGCATATTGACTGAATTATTCATTCTTTCTTTTCAAGTGAAAACAGCATGTCGCATCTATTCGGTCTTTCAACTGAAACTATGTCACTAGGCTATCCATTAATTCTTCTGAGAGAAATCAGTCTGCGGTAGTTTCATTCGTTGAATTAAAGTAATGGTATACCAGCGGGTAATACGTACTGTGGCTAAGTGAAAATGACTCATGGGATCCGCCAAAGTTACAGAGAGCGTTACATACTGATTCAGTTATATTTTAAATGGACCAGTTTTTTTCTTACCAATGAAATTAATTTATAATTAATGAAGATGACATAGTTTGAAGGTATAAAGTTCCGCATAAAAGTTCCCGTAGCGTACATGAAGAAGAAAAGAACGGAGCCAAAGTCCAGCCGCTCATTTCCGTACTACTGACAAAGTGTGATGATATCCGTCGACTTATGTCATTAAAAATCATTTCATTCTAGCCCTTTATCATTTACCTGACCATTTTCTTGTGTTGAAGGTAAATAACAGGAGCGTTCTACACTACTGGCCATTAAAATTGCTACACCAAGAAGAAATGCGATGATAAACAGGTATTCATTGGACAAATATGTGATTACATTTTCACGTATTTTGGGTGCATAGATCCTGAAAAATCAGTATCCAGAACCATCACCTCTGGCCGTAATAACGGCCTTGATACGCATGGGCATTGAGTCAAACAGAGGTTGGATGGCGTGTACAGGTACAGCTGCCCATGCAGCTTCAACGCTATACCGCAGTTCATCACGAGTAGTGACTGGCGTATTGTGACGAGCCAGTTGCTCGGCCACCGTTGACCAGACGATTTCAGTTGGTGAGAGATCTGGAGAATGCGTTGGCCAGGGCAGCAATCGAACATTTTCTGCATCCAGAAAGGCCCGTACAGGACCTGCAACATGCGGTCGTGTATTATCCTGCTGAAATTTAGGGTTACGCAGGGATCGAATGAAGGGTAGAGCAACGGGTCATAACACATCTGAAATGTAACGTCCACTGTTCAAAGTGCCGTCAATGCGAACAAGAGGTGACCGAGACGTTTAACCATTGGCACCCCATACCATCACGCCAGTTGATACACCAGTATGGCGATTACGAATACACACATACTAAGTACGTTCACCGCGATGTCGCCAAACATGCATGCGACAATCATGATGCTTTACACAGAATCTGAATTCATCCGAAAAAATGACATTTTGCCATTCGTGCACCCAGGTTCGTGATTGAGTACATCATCGCAGGCGCTCCTGTCTGTGATGCAGCGTCAAGGGTAACCGCAGCCATGGTCTGCGAGCTGATACTCCATGCTGCTGCAAACGTCGTCGAACTGTTCGTGCAGATGTTTGTTGTCTTGCAAACGTCCCCATCTGTTGACACGGGGATCGGGCCATGGCTGCACGATCAGTTACAGCCATGTGAATAAGATGCCTGTCATCTCGACTGCTAGTGATTCGAGGCCGTTGCGATACAGCACGGCGTTCCGTATTACCCTCCTGAAGCCACCGATTCCATATTCTGCTAACAGTCTTTGGATCTCGACCAACGCGAGCAGCAATGTCGCGATACGATAAACCGAAATGGCGATAGGCTACAATCCGACGTTTATCAAAGTCGGAAACTTGATTGTACTTATTTCTCCTCCTTACACGAGACATCGCAACAACGTTTCACCAGGCAACGCCGGTCAACTGCTGCTTGTGTATGAGAAATCGGATGGAAACTTTCCTCATGTCAGCACGTGCAGGTGTCGCCACTGGTGCCAACCTTGTCAGAATGCTCTGAAAAGCTAATCATTTGCGTATCACAGCATCTTCTTCCTGTCGGTTAAATTTCGCGTCTGTAGCACATCTTCTTCGTGATGTATCAATTTTAATGGGCAGTAGTGTATGAGTAATACACCACTTTTTTCTGAAAGCAGGTTGGTTTTATTCAGGATTCGAATACACCATATTATTCCCCTCTCTTTTAGCTGCAAAACTCAATTTCTCAGCGTAATCCCCCTTCAGCTACGGGCTTACACCACCTTCCCGGGAGGGCCTCTACGCCCGCTTGGTACCATTCTATCATCGATGTCGGAGCCAACGTCTTGCTACATTAACCCCGTCATCCAGGTACTGCTTCCCCCGGAATGCGTCCTTCATTGCGCCAAAGAGATAGAATTCGTAAGGTGTGAGATCTAGCCTGCAGGGTGGATGAAGAAGAGCAATTTGAAGAAGAAGAATTTAATGAAGTTTTGCCCGGGTCCGCAGACATCCAGTTGAGCAGCGAGGCGTTTGACCGTGATCCGTCGATCACCTCGAATGACAATGTTTACACGATCAAACATTGGAGGAAGCACAGCTGTGTGCGGCCGGCCGGTACGCGGGAGAGCGGACAGGTTTGCGCTGTCTTACTGTAATGATGATACGCCTCGCCCAAAGACTCATCGTGCTTTTGTTCACTGCCAGATTTCGGTAGACATTCTGCAGGCGAAGCCCTACAGCAAATTCCCCATTTTTTCAACCGAAACTGGCCGACAAAAAAAAAAAGTCTTGCATTACTTACTGAACGATCCTCATCGTGTTGGTATACCAGGTCCAGTGGCCTTTCCTCTAGTGAGCAATTTAAGTTGGTATGTTACCTGGTGGTCACTTATTTCAATATCTGTTATCTTAACCTTCTGCAGTGATTTGGAGAAGGAACCACTGTAAGATCTTCCTCACCGAAACAGGATGAACGCAGCTTGTATTTCTGCCTTCTGTCATCCTCCGTTTCGATTCCATTATGGTCACATGTCTTCCGTTTATTGAATTAAAATTAGACTTAAAACTGCAAAAGATTTTCTTTCAAGACTGATTTTTAATTTTGAATTCGTTGAACACTTCACGCGTGGCTCCCCTTACGCTAATTTTGCCCATATCCAGTTTTTGTGTGCGAGGTTTTGGCTACATTTAAATTTGTATTTCAAGAATTCTTTAATTTCGTAGTTGCTTTGTAACACGGCTGTCAAACCACGGCAAGTGTTTCGCAACCCTGACAACTTCTCTGGGCACACGCATGTTCGAGGCATTTTTTACAATTCTCTTAAACTTTATCCATTTGTGGTCAACGTCTTCGCTCCTTGAGATAAATTTTTCATGTTTGTCGCTTTTACGAAACAAAAATATCTTCCTACCTATCTTTATGTCCATGTATGTAGTAGTATTCGGTGGTGTTGTAACGCCATTATGATTACTGATTTTCTGTTCCATATTATCTGGGTCGAAAAGTACGCAGCTGATTGTGACCAGGAGATCCATCGTCATAAAATAGTAACACTATCAAATCGCATTTCTGCACCGGAGAATACTCAGCTTGCTTTCTGCTCCCATGGAGAGCACTCTGCCTATGTGGGTTCCTACAACATCCAGACCAACTTTTACATCTTTCATGGATGAGGGCCATCCGCCCTCTCAACTTGTGACACAATTCTGTATAATTCTCCAGTCTTTTTTCCATTAGAAGAATGAATAAATTTTCTTTATAAGCATTTAATCACTTGTTTTAGATGGATAGTGCATGCCATAGCAAAATTTTTCATGTAACGCAATTGAGCAGCCTCCAAGAACAAGGCTGTAACCGATAAAAGTAATTTTTTTAGGAAGAGGGAAAAAATTATATTGCATAAAGGTTTCTACATCAAAAGGCAAATCTACAATGAAACAAGTTCATTGTTTGACCAACAAGCATTCGTGAAATTCGCATGTATATTACAAAAGAAATAATGGGAAGGTGTAAGGTTGTAGCCTTACACAGAAGTACAAGGTTTTAACCAACAGTATACGAATGATTGTATTTAACCACAGTATTCAACAAAATGTTCATATGAAACATTGTTAACACTAAATTTCTACAATGGAAATAATGCTATTGAAGTTATTGCTTATAGTATGCATTATGCTGACTTAAGTTGCAAAAGGAATCAGTACACTGAAGTGTTACTCAGTCTTCAGTTCTTTATAACATTGTTTGAACTCCACTGGAATATACTTTCTCATATCCATTATTTCAATTTATCTGCTTTTATTAGCAGTAGCGGAGTATAGAGAAGACGCATTTCAATTAGTGGCACATTATAGGGCTTTCAATATGTTTTGTGAACCTCTCGTGATTTCTGTAAGATGGAAGGTTGTAATCATTGCGGCTGGTTCGCATATGAACTGTTCCTGGATGATCTGCTCATACCTGTGTCCAATGTGATGATGTTATTTTGAAGTTCGGATCCCTTCTCAGCGAATGTTCCAAATCGAAGCCCTCAGGCTGTACATGATATAAAAGGAAAGGTTTCATCGGCCTTGCCGAAGCGATAAACTCTGGCCAGCGTTTAGGGGCAGTGTGATATTTCTTTTGATGATCTGTCAGGGGAACGTCTCGGTCACACTGCAGAAAACAGTGACCTGATACCAACAACTTTTAATTTACCGTCGTAAAATATTCCAGAGTTATTAAGTATTACCAAACTGACAACATACCGCAATTATTGTTTTGCACTATTCACCTGACAAAACAAATACCTAAATTCTTTTCTTTTCCCCCGAGCAAGGCGCCGATCACCTGGCCACACTTTCGTGCCGAAAGCACGTTGTTGCATCATTAGTTCCAGCATTATGTATAGCTCAATTTAACGTAAATACTGCCTTTCATAGACTACTGAAGAGTGGGACAACACAGGAAAGAAAAGCACTTGCAATAAATCAATGTAATGTACAACGTAGTTAAGACTTTGGCTTTGTTTTAATCTTCCTTCATTGCTTTATTAGCTACTTCAGCCTTGGCATGAGGTAATTTACTTTTAACTTCAATAGATTGCTTTGTTCATCTGTCTCTGCTGACTTAATACCCAAATACAACCTTTCACAGTATGAGCAGGAATATGGTCTAGAGAGACCAAAGCGCAGACTGAAATCTCAGTCGAAAATCTCTCTATCTGTGTGTTCATTACATTTACATATATTCGGGATGTTGTTCTTTAAACATATGAAACATCCTTTTTAAATTTAGATCAGCGGATAAGCAACTATTCTCGAATTTTGAGCGACTTTAATGATTTTCCTATTTTGGCAATGATCGTATATGATTTCGCCTAGCTTCCTTTGCATGATCAGGTATAGCACAAGGTCGATTTTTATGTTTTCCCCTTCTGTCACAGAACGACTACGAGCTTTTCTCTTGCAATTTCTGTATTCTACGAGGAGCTATAAATATGACGTAACATCTTTTGACAAACCTGGTAAGTGTCACCTGACGGAAATCTTAAGAAATAAGAAAAACTGCAATGTCTACGAGAAATATCTTCTTCAACTTATCAAGTTTTAGACAGTTTAGTCCTGACAATGCTGACTGTTGATCTTAATTCCAAATGCAGAGGTGTTCAACGTGTGTTTTGCATCCAATGTAATTTGTTTAAATTTCTGATACCACAAAAAACGATAATCACATTTGAAGCACCGTTTGAATAAATGTATAGCACCTTTATAACCTCAATGTACCTCTTTGTTATTTATCCAGTGGAAGACTATAATTCACGCCCGGGTTCCGGGTTCGACTCCCGGCGGGGTCAGGGATTTTCTCTGCCTCGTGATGGCTTGGTGTTGTGTGATGTCCTTAGGTTAGTTAGGTTTAAGTAGTTCTAAGTTCTAGGGGACTGATGACCATAGATGTCCCATAGTGCTCAGAGCCATTTGAGCCATTTGAACCATTTGACTATAATTGAGGAATAATGCTTTGTGAATGTGTAAGTCAAGTGCTCTGTCATGTTACGTTAATCGGAATTGTGTTACATTATCTTTTCACTGAATAACCATACATTATGTTGTGATGTGGTTTCTACATCTACATCTACACGATTACTTTGCTATTCACAAAAAAGTTCCTGGCAGAGAATTCAATGAACCACCTTCAAGCTGTCTCTCTACCGTTGCACTCTAAAACGGTGCTTGGGAGAAACGAGCACTTAAATTTTTCTGTGCGAGCCCTGATGTCATTTATTTTATCGTGATGATCATTTCTGCCTATGTAGGGGGTGCCAACAGAATGTTTTCGCAATCGGAGGAGAAAACTGGTGAGAAGATCCCGTCGCAACGAAAAACGCCTTTGTTTTAATGATTGCCACTCCAATTCACGTATCATATCTGAGGCACTATCTCCCCTCTTTCGCGATGATACAAAACGAGCCGCCCTTCTTTTTACTTTTTCGATGTAATCCATCATTCCCACCTGATGCGGATCCCTCACCGCACAGCAATACTCCTGAATACGGAGGACAACCGTGGTGTAAGCAGTCTCTTTAGGAGACCTGTTGCCCCTTCTAAGTGTTTTGCCAATGCATCGCAGTCTTTAGTTTGCTCTTCCCACAACATTATATATGTGATCGTTCCAATGTAGGTTATTTGTAATTGTAATCGCTAAATATTTAGTTGAATTTACAGCCTTTAGATTTGTGTGACTTATCTCATAATCGAAATTTAGTGGATTTCTTTTAGTACTCACGTGAATAACTTCACACTCTGCTTTATTCAGGGTTAATTGCCACTTTTCGCACCATACAGATATCTTATCTAAATCATTTTGCAATTCGTTTTGGTCATCTGATGACTCTACAAAACGGTAAATGACAGCATTATCTGCAAAAAATCTAAGGCGGCTACTATGATTGTCTCCTATATCGTTAATATAGATCAGGAACAATAGAGGGCCTATAACACTTCCTTGGGAAACGCCGGATTTAACTTATGTTTTACTCGGTGACTATCCGTCTATTACTACGAACTGTGACCTTTCTAAAAGGATATCACGAATCCAGCCGCACATCCGAGGCGATATTCCTTAGGCACGCAGTGAGGAGCGGTGTCGAAAGCCTTCTGGAAATCTAAAATTATGGAATCACATTGACATCCTCTGTCGATAGCGCTCATTACTTATGAGTATAATGAGCTAGTTATGTTTCGCAAGAACGATATTTTCTGAGTCCGAGCTGACTTTGTGTCAACAAACCGTTTTTTTTTTTTCGAGCTACTTCATAATGTCCCAAAACCTTACTGCAAATCGACGTTAGTGATATCGGCCTGTAATTCAGCGAATTGCTCCTTATTCCGTTTTTGGGAAATGGAAGACTTGAGCAATTTTCCAGTCTTTAGGTACGGATCTTTCTGTGTGCGAAAGGTTTTATGTAATTCCTAAGTATGGAGCTATTGTATCAGCATACTCTGAGAGGAACCTGACTGGTATACATTCTGGACCAGAAGCCTTGTCTTTATTGATTTAAGCTGCTATGCAACACTGAGGATATCTGGTTTGCAGTATTTTGTGATAGTTCGCAATAAATGCTAGACAGAAATTTGCTTAGCTTCTCACAAACTAGGCCACTTGTTTAAGGCTATGGAGTCATAATATTACAATGAAAAAACGCCATGCGTAAAATTGGTTAACAACTTTGTTATCTGTACCTCATCTGGTGGACTGTAAGAGGTATACTTGATACATCCACCATCTTACTTAGGGATACAACCATGTTCTGCGCAACGCAAATTTGTTGCCATTCTGACACCACTATCCCTACTTGTTCCAAGTACTGTTTGCAACCATTTTCCATGTGAAAGTCGATTTTTGAGGGTTACACCCTTGTTGTGGGCTGCTATTCAGTTTCAGTTTGATGTAACGTAAGAGGGACTTCTGTCAACAACATAAACCGCATGAAATAATCTCTCTTGTTAATTGACAGCCATTTTATTTATTTTACCACATCAGGTCTTCATTCAAGTTTTCTCTTTTGATTTTCACGTTTTATGAATCACGTCTAATACTAATAATATTTATTTAAAGTCTGAAACACGTCTTACTCACAGCGGTGCAATAATTTTTTGTGAGTTAATCACACCAAGGGCCATTTTACTTTTTTTACTTATTTTTATGAAGCATTTTGTAACAAATGACGTCAAAATTCCTAGTTTTGCATTAAAGACGACGTTGTATTTAAAATTAATTAATTAAACAATGATATAAATGTTTCGATAATTTTGGGAATTCTTTGCTTTGACAAAACCTGATTTTACAGATATACTCCACTAATGTAGTACAATCACGTTCCATAAATAACAACAACATACTGCTTCCATAAATAATAACAATAAAAGGAGGCTACTTTATAGGGTGCACATCCTCTGAGGGGCGTTTTGTTTGTTTGGAGCAGATGATTCAGATCCCAGTCAATCAACTCGCACAGGAATCGCTTCTCTTCTTGTCTCACTCCGGAGAGTTTCCTTGTGGAGCCGTGAACAGTGGCTTACAAAATGAACAACAGGTGTTATGTATTACCATCAATAGCCCTGTCTATGAAAATCTGCGGAATTAAAAAGTTTTCTAACACAACGAGGTACACAACACACGCTATAGTTTTTTTCCATGAAGAAGAAAGGGCTGTACATTTTCAATTTGCGAAGGGCACATAACACATTAACTCTGGGACTCTCACAAATTTATTCCGGGGTTGCATGTGGATTTTCGCTCTCCAGTATTCTATAGTTGTGTGTCTTCACCTCGCTGTTGATATGAAATATTGACTCATCGCTGAAGATGATTGTGTTCAGGAATGTCTATTCATCTTCTATTCCATGCAACATTTTCGACAGAATTCCCCACAAGCTACCTTATCTCCATCACTAATATGCTGTGCCATTATGAATCTGTACAGTTTCAAGTGTAAACGTCTATACAGTACTCGCTAGTCTTTTGTGGAATACCACTATCGCGAAACGCACGTCCCGTTGATTATTGTGGACTGCAGGCAAAACTCTTTCTAGCCTGTCCAATATGATCATCAACACGTGAGCGACCTAGTAATTCATCGTGCCGCAGTGAACAACTCGTCTCAACAATGTTCTTAGGCGAAGAGTAAATTTTAGGTCTTCTTAAAGGATCTTTAGCGTATTCGGTGCGAAACCGAAACACACAGCGAACACGATCTGCACGAGTGAAATTAGCTATTTTAACTCTGCACTAAGCTGGCGCTCCTGGTGGACGAATGGCGTACTGATGCACTACGTGATTAAAACTTGAGGTTGTTTGCTACAAAATGACACGTCTACCAATTCTATAAGTTGTCTCAATAAGTTTGTACATCGTTCCAAAGTTGTAAAGTTCTTTTTGACACAAACTATATTACCTACAGTAGTTATATTCCACACTAACCAATTTCACAAGAGCCACTCGGTACTCACGCTATTAATATTCCGATTCACCCCCGACTCTCGTGTTAGATTCACCAGTGTTCTGTTTGTACAGGGTAGCGTTCTGAAATGTTGATTACGAAGTTGCCACAGGTTTCCTTCATTGTGTTAGAAAAATCAATTTTCGTTTGACTATATGAACATTGTTCTGCTTCAGTTGTTGGTTGTCTAACTTCTGATTAACATTTCATCGATCCTCCCCAACAACATCTGACAGCTTCAGGTGAGACAAATACACGTTGCACAGCAGTTGAGTCGGACGAATCCTCGGTTCTCAACTAAGTGTGTGGTGGCAACACTGATGGGAGACGTATGATGCAACTCAGGCATTTGTCTTCTTTGTTGTAAGTGAACGAAATTGAAAACATTGTGAAAAGTTTATTTTTGTTATTACAGGTAATCACCACAGGCATGAAGCTGATGGCCATTCAGATTCAGTTTTCTTGTTCACTACATGAATGGCGGTAAGCTTTGTGCGAAAATAATAGCCGATCTACAGGTATTGTCCATTTGGAACTTGTGATCTGCCTCTAATAACCTCACCATCAACGGAACCTCGAATTCTAATCTTCCCGCTTTTCTAGATTTTTAAACATTGCACCTCTATAGGCTGCGGGAAATTAGGTAGTCAGCTTCTATTCCAACGATGATGTGACGACTCTTCAATGAAGCAGGCTATACAGAACAAAAATAATTCAACTGCACTGCCAGACAAAAAAGTAAAGAACTCAGAAGACATGGTCAGATGTCAATGTAACTTAGTGCACGTGCACAACATGGGCAGATATTTAAGTGGTAGGTGTAACAATTGTGTGAGATAGGAAGTGCGATCTCCTGAATGAATTACTGTTATTCGTGTTTGGTGATGTTGCCAGTCCTTATAGGGCATATTAGGGGCGTGAACAGTGTCTGATGTTTATTGGGAAAGACACAGAATTGCGTGAACTGTACCCAAGTAAAACAGTCTTGTCAGCACCAGACAGACAGAGCTTAAAAGGGACCTCATTGAAGATTTTTATTTGGCTGGCTAGTCGCATTGTGGAATATGCAGATTTGTAGAGCACTCTGATTGACCGTGACAATGCTGGACGTAACCTAATATGGCGAGGAGAGGGAGTACGCATCCAGAAACGTTGTCAAATATGATCAATTTGGTGGTCCAGGTGTTATGGTGTGTGGAGGCATAATTTCACACGAGCGTATTGATTTCCAATCTTCAAACACGGTAAACTCATCAGTCAATGTTGTTGTGACACCGCTTTCGGCTCTGACTTCGTTCTTATGGACGGCAGTGCGCTATGTCACTGAACTGCGCATGCGAAGGAGCTCTTGGAACGAGTCGAACGAGTAGATATTGCACGAACGGACTGGCATGCCCGTTCCCCCGGCTCTGATCCCATAGTGCGTGTATGAGGTATGTTAAGGAAACGTATTTCAGTACGTCCACGCTCACGAACGACCATTCAGTAGTTTTCAACCACGCTGGTAGAGGAATACAACACCGTACCACAAGAACACCTTACAAACCTAGTGAAAGGATGGAAGTACATAGCAGAGAACGCAATGGTGTATAAAATTGCTACACCACGAAGATGACGTGCTACACACTAAACATTTAACCAACAGGAAGAAGATGCTGTGATATGTAAATGATTAGCTTTTCAGAGCATTCTCACAAGGTTGACGCCGGTGCCGGCACCTACAACGTGCTGACATGAGGAAAGTTTCGAACCGATTTCTCATACACAAACAGTTGACCGGCGTTACCTGCTGAAACGTTGTTGTGATGCCTCGTGTAAGGAGGATAAAAGCGTAACGTCACGTTTCGGACTTTGATAAAGGTCGGATTGTAGCCTATCGCGACTGCGATTTATCGTATCGTGACACTGCTGCTCGCGTTGGCCGAGTTCCACAGACTGTTAGCAGAATATGTGTTGTGACTTGGCAAGACAGCCAAGTCACTAGGAGAGGAAGTCGAAAGGCACGCGTTTAAGCTCACGAAGGCTGGCGTGAGGTCTGGAACAGGTAAAGTAATTATACTAGCAAAAGAAGGTACGTAGCTTCTGAAATACTTAACTTTAATCCATAATTGGTGAACATCGGTCTGACGGTACTTGCATCACAAGAAAATTAGCAAATGGTAATGGCGCCTTGCTAGGTCGCAGCAAATGACGTAGCTGAAGGCTATGCTAACTATCGTCTCGGCAATTGAGAGCTTAATTTGTCAGTGAACCATCGATAGCAAAGTCGGCTGTACAACTGGGGCGAGTGGTAGGAAGTGTCTCTAGACCTGCCGTGTGGCGGCGCTCGGTCTGCAATCACTGACAGTGGCGACACTCGGGTCTGATGTATACTAACGGACCGCGGCCGATTTAAAGGCTACCACCTAGCAAGTGTGGTGTCTGGCGGTGACACCACAATATGGAATAGGTGGGTTCAGGAGGGTAATACGGAACAAGGAACGCCGTGCTAGATTCCAACGGCCTCGTACCACTAGCAGTCGAGATGACAGGCCGCTGTAACGGATCGTGCAGCCACGTCTCGATCCCTGAGCAACAGATGGGGACGTTTGCAAGACAACAACCATCTGCACGAACAGTTCGACGACGTTTGCAGCAGCATGGACTATCAGCTCGGAGACCGTAGCTGCGGTTACCCTTGACGCTGCATTACAGACAGGAGCGCCTGCGATGGTGTACTCAAAGACGAACCTGGGTGCACGAACGGAAAAACGTCATTTTTTCAGATGAATCCAGATTCTGTTTATAGCATCATGATGGTCGCATCCGTGTTTGGCGACATCGCAGTGAACGCACTTGGGAAGCATACATTCGTCATCGCCATACTGGCGTGTCACCCGGCGTGATGGTATGGGGTACCATTGGTTACACGTCTCGGTCACCTCTTGTTCGCACTGACGGCACTTTGAACAGTGGACGTTACATTTCAGATGTGTTACGACCCGTGGCTCTACATTCGATCCCTGCGAAACCCTACATTTCAGCAGGATAATGCACGGCCGCATGTTGCAGGTCCTGTACGGGTCTTTCTGGATACAGAAAATGTTCGACTGCTGCCCTGGCCAGCACATACTCCAGATCTCTCACCAATTGAAAACGTCTGGTCAATGGTGGCCGAGCAACTGGCTCGTCACAATACGCCAGTCACTACTCCTGATGAAATGTGGTATCGTGTTGAATCTTCATGGGCAGCTGTACCTGTACACGCCAACCAAGCTCTGTTTGATTCAATGCCCAGGCTTATCAAGGCCGTTATTACGGCCAGAGGTGGTTGTTCTGGGTACTGATTTCTCAGGATCTGTGCACCCAAATTGCGTGAAAATGTAATCACATGTCAGTTCTATTATAATATATTTGTCCAATGAATACCCGTTTATCATCTGCATTTCTTCTTGGTGTAGCAATTTTAATGGCCAGTAGTGTATGTCCCACCGCTATCAATGTCCAGGGGAGCACCATGAATCGCGATAGCTTCAGTCTTATTACTTTCTTCCAATAAAAATGTCATTTCGGTTCGTCTCATTTCGCGTTTCCTTCAGTTACCATAATTATCATGCTGTAGCTTTTATTTCAATGTATGGCCCACGTTTCATCAAGCTATGTTACTTCGCATTGACACATGACGTGAAAGTCACTTTCGTCCATTTCTTCTGGGTCAAAAAGGAAATGGTGCAGTTAACATTTTATAAGTAAAATTTTGTAATAGGGTAAGCAACACTCTAAATGAAAAGGGTTTCTTTGTGGTTCTCTACGCCCCACAGACATGATTGTTCAAAGCAAAGGGTACACAATCTCTCTCTCTCTCTGTCCTGCTATATTGGACAGACTGGACGGTCAATTACACTAGGCTTAGAGAATACCACAGAGGTAGAAGGTTAAAGACGTCAGATTCATTCTTTAGTGAACTATTCTTGAACCAAAATCTCAAATACGTAACAGAAATCTGAAAGCAAAGGGTACAATGTTCATTCAATTACTGTACAAGAAATTAATAGACAGGTGTGTGATTTCGTTATTTACTATCAACGAAGATACTCAATTCCATTGTTCATCGCTTTTAGGTAATGTTGCAACTTCTGTGTCAGAAGGGAACTTTTGTGCCTTCATTCATAAAATATTAATCGCAAAAATAATCATTCCTAAGCGCATAGCTCTAGTCCAGTGTACGTCTGTTCATAGTTAGAGTAAATACTATCCTAAGGAACGTCAAAAGATTGTATATCAAAAAAATAACTGCGACAAAGTGGTCAAAAGAAATGGATTTTGTTGTTTACATCGAGAATTGGTGAAGTATAAAGATGATATGTGTTTATCTCTACTTGGCTGTCATCCTTGGGTTCAGCTGTGTAACGGGAAATGCACTTAAACCCTAAACCTAGGCAATACAACCGTAATTAAGTTTCTTAAAATAAGGCAAAAAATTGTTTCGTTTAGTTAATGCAGCAACCACACTAAGTTGTATCCCTTTCTTCCGTGGCACACACAGTACAGGCAGGGATTTCTTCTGCCAGTGCCCACCTCGTCCTCTGAACCGTTTTCTACTTGACGAAGTGGCTTTCGCCGACAACGACAGGGGGGGGGGGGGGAAGGAAACCGGGCTCAGAGCTGCTTTCTTATCTCGGACGAAAAGTTGCTACAGGGAGGGGAACGTGCCTGAAAGTAGCGGAAATATGCCGGGAGATGGCGTCTCCATAAAGAATGTAAATGTCCGTGCGGGACTATGCAATAGGACCCTGTACGCCTTTAATAATATATTCTGCTCGGACGTCTAACAGCAGGAAATACTCGCGGCTGCCTTCCGCCTAATGTCTGACAGGGAAGCCTCTCCAGCAATTTCTCGAAAGCGAAGCCCATCAGCTGATGCACCCGAATATATAACGCTGTTTTCAGCATGAATTTTCATCGCTTCTTCTCTGTCGTACTTACAGCTAACGTACAGACATGAATTTCAATCTGCGTTCTTTCCTTTCACCTGCACTCCACAAGCGATGAACTATCTTAAAAGGTACAACGCAGGGAAAAATTTCGCAACACCAAGAAGGAGTTGTGTGACATAAAAGAAAGTTGAGAGGCGTGTTTCGAGATGTAACAGATTATATCTGTCCCAATATCGTGCGACTCGCGTAAGAATGGCGCTAGTAGCACCACTACGAGGATGCAAATGCGGTTTTCTTTAAACACACGTTATAAAGGTCGTACACGTTAGTTACCTTTGACACTTAACATGCTGAAGAATGCCTTTAAGGCGTCACTGCCAACACATCATTGAATTTGAACGAAATCTTGTAACGGGACAACGAGAAGTTGGATGCTGTACTGCAGAAAGATTTGGCCGGAATGTAGGCACTTTACATGACTGCTGGCAACGGTGATCACGAGATTATGCGGTCACAAGAAGATCGTGCTACTGAAGGCCACCTCGTATTACCGAGAGAGAAGGCCATCGTGATCGGTGTAAACCTCTGGCGCATCGTACTCCATTTGCAGCAGCAATTTCAGCAGCGGTTGGCACAACGAACTGTTGCAAACCGGTTATTTCAAGGGCAGCTCCGAGCCAGACGCCCTGTACTTTCCACTGACCTTGAACCACCGCCATTTGGGACTTCAATAGTGTCAAGCGAGAGTGTAGGGCAGACAAGAGGTCTGTGGTGTTTACTGAAGAAAGCTGGTTGCCAGTGATGGCCATTGTTTGTTAAGCGTGTTGAGGAGCACTCTCGTGATTATAAATTCAGGTATATCTTGCGAAGAAGGCTCTATTATTTGGGGCTGAGACCTAGGTAAAGGTTGGTTTCAGTACCACAATCTAGGCTGAGAGTTTCTTATACGTTGACAAAATATTTTGGAGACATACATTACAATATATATCGCAGTATTAAATAAGGACGATCATTGTAATATATATTATGGGAAAGTATGAGTCACAGCCCCCCCCCCCCCCCCCCCGCCATGATCCCGTGGACCTTGCCGTTGCTGGGGAGGCTTGCGTGCCTCAGCGATACAGATAGCCATACCGTAGATGCAACCACAACGGAGCGTCAAAAAATGGTTGAAATGGCTCTGAGGTCGTCAGTCCCCTAGAACTTAGAACTACATAAACCTAAGTAACCTAAGGACATCACACACATCCCTGCCCGAGGCAGGATTCGAACCTGCGACCGTAGCGGCCGCGCGGTTCCGGATTGAAGAGCCTAGAGCCACACGGCCACCGCGGCCGGCTCCACAACGGAGGGGTTTATGTTGAGAGGCCAGACAAACTTGTGGTTCTTGAAGATGGGCAGCAGCTTTTCCAGTAGTTTCAGGGGCAAGAGTTTGGATGATTGACTGATCTGGTCTTGAAACACCAGCCAAAATGGCCTTGCTGTTCTGGTACTGTGAACGGCTGAAAGCAAGGGGAAACTACAGCCGTAATTTCTCCCGAGGGCATGCAGCTTTAATGTATGGTTAAATGATGACGGCATCCTCTTGGGTAAAATACTACGGAGGTAAAATAGTCCCCCATTCGGATATCCGGGTGGGGACTACTCAGGAGGACGTCGTTATCAGGAGAAGGTAAACTGGCGTTCTACGAATCGGCGAGTGGAATGTCAGATCCCTAAACCGGGTAGGTAAGTTAGAAAATTTAAAAAGTGAAATGGATAGGTTAGTTAGATATAATAGGAATTAGTGAAGTTCGGTGGCAGGAGGAACAAGAATGCTGGTCAGGTAAATACAGGGCTATAAATACAAAATCGAACAGGGGTAATGCAGGAGAAGTTTCATTGATGAATAAAAAAATAGGAGTGCGGGTAAGCTACTATGAACAGCATAGTGGCCGCCTTACTGTAACCAAGACAGACACGAAGCCAACGCCTACCACAGTAGTTCAAATGGTTCAAATGGCTCTGAGCACTATGGGACTCAACTGCTGTGGTCATAAGTCCCCTAGAACTTAGAACTACTTAAACCTAACTAACATAAGGACAGCACACAACACCCAGCCATCACGAGGTAGAGAAAATCCCTGACCCCGCCGGGAATCGAACCCGGGAACCCGGGCGTGGGAAGCGAGAACGTTACCGCACGACCACGAGTTGCGGGCTACCAGAGTAGTATAAGTTTATATGCCAACTAGCTCTGCACATGATGAAGAGATGGAAGAAATCTATGGTGCGATTAAATAACCTAATCAGATAGTTAAGGGAGACAAAAATTTAACAGTAATGTGGGACTGTAATTCGATAGTAGGAAAAGGAAGAGGAAGAGGAGAAAATGTGGTAGATGAATATGGAACTGGGCTAAGGAATGAAATAGGAAGCCGCCTGGTAGAATTTTGCACAAAGCATAACTTATTTATAGCAAACACTTGGTTTAAGACTCATGACAGAAGATTGTATACGTGGAAGAGGCCTGGAGACACTGGAAGATTACATATAGTTATGTTATGGTAAGACAAAGATTTAGAAACCAGTTTTAAATTGTAAAAAATATCAAGGGGCAGATCACAATTTATTGGTTTTGAACTGCAGTTTAAAACTGAAGAAACTGCAAAAAGTTGGCATTTTAAGGAGACGGGAAGTGGATAAACGGAAACAACCAGAGGTTGTGTAGAATTTCAGAGAGAGCGTTAGGCAACGATTGCCAAGAACGGAGGAAAGAAATACAGTAGATGAAGAATGGGTAGCTTTGAGAGATGAAATTGTGAAGGTAGCAGAGAATCAAGTAGGTAAAAAAGAGGAGGGATAGCACAACTCCTTTGGTTACAGAGGTGATTTGAATTTAATTGATGAAAGGAGAAAATATAAACATGCAGTAAATGAAGCGGGGCAAAAAGGAATACAAACGTCTCAAAAATGATATAAACAGGAAGTGCAAAATGGCTAAGCATGGATGGCTAGAGGACCAATGCAAGGATGTAGAGGCATATATCACTAGGGCTAAGATAGATACAGCCTACAGGAAAATTAAATAGACCTTTGAAGAAAAGAGAACTACCAGTACAAATATCAAGTGCTCAGATGGAAAACCGGTTAAAAGTAAAGAAGGGAAAGCAGTATATATAGGGGGTCTATACAAGAGCGATGTGCTTGAGGGTAATATTGTGGAAATGGAAGAGTACGTAGATGAAGATGAAATGGGAGATACGATACTTTGTGAAGACTTCAACAGGGCACTGAAAGACTTAAATCGAAACAAGGCCCCAGGATTAGACAACATTCCATTAGAACTACTGATAACCTTGGGAGAGCCAACTACGACAAAACTCTACCATCTGGTGAGCAAGATATATGAGACAGGCGAAATACCCTCAGACTTGAAAAAGAATATAATAATTCCAATCCCAAAGAAAATCAGGTGTTGACATGTGTGAAAATTACCGAACTATCAGTTTAATAAGTCACGGCTGCAGAATACTGACACGATTTCTGTACAGACGAATGGATAAACTGGTAGAAGCCGACCTCGGTTCACATCAGTTTGGATTCCGTAGAAATGTGGCAACACGTGAGGCAATACTGACAATACGACTTACCTTAAAAGATAGATTAAGGAAAGGCAAACCTACTTTTCTAGAGTTTGTAGACTCTGAGAAAGCTTTTGACAGTGTTCACTGGAATACTCTATCTCAAATTCTGGAGGTGGCTGGCAATTCTGCCAGCACCTCATCTCCTACCTTCCTAAACCTCATAGAAGCTCTTCTGCGAACCTTGCAGAACTAGCACTCCTGGGAGAAAGGATATTGCGGAGACATAGCTTAGCCACAGCCTGGGGAATGTTTCCAGAATGAGATTTTCACTCTGCAGCGGAGTGTACGCTGATATCAGTGCACAAAGTAAATGATACCAGTACCGATAGCATCTCAAAACCAGAAACGCAGATTGCTGAATTAACGTCGAAAGTCAATGAATTTAAAATATTGTCTCGTTCAAGAGGCAGCTCACGTTCATCTCGCTCCTCACCAAGTAGATCACAAGGTAGGCTACGGTCAGCCCAGCGCTTTAATCCCAATGGAGCACTATGTTGGTACCACTTTAAATATCGCCACAGGGCAAAGAAATGTCAAAGTCCATGGTCATTTCGGCCATCACCCACCCAAAATTCCAACAAACACTCAAACTCAAACGCTCCACACTAGCGGTGGCAGGAGATCGGAGCCATTTTTCACGCGATCTATTTCTCACAGACAGATGTAGCGGAAGTCGTTACCTAACTGACACCGGAGCTGATATTTCTGTGATTCCGCCTTCGAATAGTTATCGCCGAAAGAAACCGATCGTAAACTTTATGCTGCAAGTGGCACTGGTATTAGTATTTACGGAGAGCGCCTATTTAGTTTGCGTTTACGGCGCAATCCAACATTGAACTTCGTAATCGCAGATGTTCAATCGCTGATTATCCAGCCGACTTCATTCACCATTATAATCTTTTAGTAGACCTCCAGAAAAGACGACTCATTGATCATGTAACGCCAGCAGGAACATCTGTACCATTGATTAAGATCTCGGGCATAGAAACAGTTTATGTAATGCCACCAGATCAAAAATATGCTGCCATTCTAAACAAATTTTCCAACTCGCTCCAAAAAAGGATCCATTTTTACATTCCACATACCACTGTTTTTCATAAGATTGTCACAGAAGGACATGATGTAGCAGCAAAGGCACGACAACTACCACCAGATCAACTTAAAGCAGCTAAAGCAGAGTTCCAACAGATGACTAATATGAAAATCTGCCAGCCGTCAAAGAGCGGCTGGGCAAGCCCCCTCAATTAGTTCCCAAGGAAGAGGGATCTTGGAGGCCTTGCGCAGACTACCTTGCTCTCAACAAAATCACCAAGCCTGACAGGTATCCTATTTCTAAAATTCAAGATTTTAACAGCCAACTGCATGCAAAACAAATATTTTAAAAAATAAATCTGGTCAGAGCTTTTCATCACAACCCTGCACGTTCAGACGATGTACCTAAGATCGCAGTGATAACTACACTCCTGGAAATGGAAAAAAGAACACATTGACACCGGTGTGTCAGACCCACCATACTTGCTCCGGACACTGCGAGAGGGCTGTACAGCAATGATCACACGCACGGCACAGCGGACACACCAGGAACCGCGGTGTTGGCCGTCGAATGGCGCTAGCTGCGCAGCATTTGTGCACCGCCGCCGTCAGTGTCAGCCAGTTTGCCGTGGCATACGGAGCTCCATCGCAGTCTTTAACACTGGTAGCATGCCGCGACAGCGTGGACGTGAACCGTATGTGCAGTTGACGGACTTTGAGCGAGGGCGTAAAGTGGGCATGCGGGAGGCCGGGTGGACGTACCGCCGAATTGCTGAACATGTGGGGCGTGAGGTCTCCACAGTACATCGATGTTGTCGCCAGTGGTCGGCGGAAGGTGCACGTGCCCGTCGACCTGGGACCGGACCACAGCGACGCACGGATGCACGCCAAGACCGTAGGATACTACGCAGTGCCGTAGGGGACCGCACCGCCACTTCCCAGCAAATTAGGGACACTGTTGCTCCTGGGGTATCGGCGAGGACCATTCGCAACCGTCTCCATGAAGCTGGGCTACGGTCCCGCACACCGTTAGGCCGTCTTCCGCTCACGCCCCAACATCGTGCAGCCCGCCTCCAGTGGTGTCGCGACAGGCGTGAATGGAGGGACGAATGGAGACGTGTCGTCTTCAGCGATGAGAGTCGCTTCTGCCTTGGTGCCAATGATGGTCGTATGCGTGTTTGGCGCCGTGCAGGTGAGCGCCACAATCAGGACTGCATACGACCGAGGCACACAGGGCCATCACCCGGCATCATGGTGTGGGAAGCGATCTCCTACACTGGCCGTACACCACTGGTGATCGTCGAGGGGACACTGAATAGTGCACGGCACATCCAAACCGTCATCGAACCCATCGTTCTACCATTCCTAGACCGGCAAGGGAACTTGCTGTTCCAACAGGACAATGCACGTCCGCATGTATCCCGTGCCACCCAACGTGCTCTAGAAGGTGTAAGTCAACTACCCTTGCCAGCAAGATCTCCGGATCTGTCCCCCATTGAGCATGTTTGGGACTGGATGAAGCGTCGTCTCACGCGGTCTGCACGTCCAGCACGAACGCTGGTCCAACTGAGGCGCCAGGTGGAAATGGCATGGTAAGCCGTTCCACAGGACTACATCCAGCATCTCTACGATCGTCTCCATGGGAGAATAGCAGCCTGCATTGCTGCGAAAGGTGGATATACACTGTACTAGTGCCGACATTGTGCATGCTCTGTTGACTGTGTCTATGTGCCTGTGGTTCTGTCAGTGTGATCATGTGATGTATCTGACCCCAGGAATGTGTCAATAAAGTTTCCCCTTCCTGGGACAATGAATTCACGGTGTTCTTATTTCAATTTCCAGGAGTGTACATTTAGTTTCTTCGAGTTTTTAAAACTCCCGTTTGGACTCCAAAACGCAGCACAAACTTTTCAAAGGTATATCGACAATATACTGAGAGACCTAGACTTCGTGTACTGTTATACAGATGACATTCTAGTGGCATCACATGATGAAGAATAGCACAAGAGGCAACATAAATTGCTCTTCGAATGCCTCAGTAAATTCGACGTCGGAATGAATCTGAACAAATACTTTTTCGGTTCAATACATGTACCTTTCCTTGGATATGTGGTAACTGCACAAAGAAATAGACCACTGCCAGACCTAGTAAAAACCATTGTTGACTATACGCTACCGACACCAATAAAAGAACTGCTCCGATTTCTTGGCCTCATTTTTCCGAAGACTGCTACCAAATTCAGCCAGTAAACAAGCAGAACTTTCGAACCTACTCCATGGGCCTAAGAAAAATTATAACAGGAAAATTAGTTGTACAGAACATCTTCGACAAGCCTTTAATGTCCTAAAAAGTAGCTTGGCCAATTCAGCACTTCTGCCTCATCCATCTTCAAATTTACCTCATATTTTAATGGTTGACGCCTCATATTATGCTATTGGTAGTTCTTTACAACAAATCAAAGATAATAATCTGCAACCATTAGCATTCTTCTCCAAGAAACTGACAATTGCGGAGAGGAATTATTCATCCTACGACAGAGAACTCCTCTCTGCCTACTCAGCAGTGCAGCACTTTCAGTACATGCTTGAAGGACGTGATTTTCCAATTTACACCGACCACAAGCCACTCACCTTCATGTTCAACCAACGTTGGGCCGAGGCTTATCCACGGCAGATCTGACACATTGGTTCCATCTGTCAGTTCACCACAGACATACGTTACACTACAGGGAAGGAGAACCTCGTAGCCGACGCTTGTTCACGAATTGCTTCAATCACTACAACACCAATGGAAATGACTTCCGGTTCAGTAATTAGCTTAGGGGGAGAATTTCGTAATGCATAGAAATTAGTAACTGACATTCCAACATTCGTCTTCAAATTGAAGGAACAAATGAGAACCTAAGACCAGTTGCAACAGAACATTACTATCACAAGGTCTTCATTCACCCACATCTGATGACAAGCAAGTTCGTCTTCGTTCGACATGATGGTGTCAGTACACCACTTCAGCCAACACATGAAGTGCCATATATAGTCCTGTCTCGCGATGACAAGCACTTATAGGTGGAGATGCTAACAGGAAAACAAACTATAAGCATTGTCCGATTGAAACCGGCCTTCCTTCTGACAGACTATTCATCAGACAACATGGAAGATACAGAAGCAGACTCCACTTTGGATGCTCCATCACATTCCATTCAGAAGACAACAGACAGCAAACAAGCCAGTGCACTTTCACCACCGATCACCATATCCGGTCGACAGGTTACCGTCTCAGGAAGATACATTGCCGCTGTCACTGCGGAGGGAGTGTGTGGCGGAACAGAGTGTTAATATTTGTAAATTATATCTCTGAACTTTGTTTACGTTCTTATTACTTACCCGGGTTCGATTCCCGGCGGGGTCAGGGATTTTCTCTGCCTCGTGATGACTGGGTGTTGTGTGATGTCCTTAGGTTAGTTAGGTTTAAGTAGTTCTAAGCTCTAGCGGACTGATGACCATAGATGTTAAGTCCCATAGTGCTGAGAGCCAGAGCTTATTACTTACATAAACTGATTTTGCTCACATCTGCAATGTTTTGCGTGTTCATTAAGCATATAAATAAATCATTTCTTGTCTTTTATGGTCCTTCTACCATAAACCATAGCGTCAAACACTATATATCACTAGCATAAAGGGCCGGATGTTTTGTGTATTTGAAGGATGGGGAGCAGGGGGGAAAAAACGGGGGAAGAATGTATCTTTTAATATATGTTTTAATATATGAGCCACTAATACGTGAGAGGGCAGTAACAGTGTACAACATCATAGTTGCAGCCAAACTGAG